>NC_042993.1:9406882-9630463 GCF_901001165.1 Salmo trutta | reverse complement strand
ACTGTCTCTTCCTTTCTGTTAATCACTCTCTCTACCTCTTCCCTCTCTCCCACTGTCTCTTCCTTTCTGTTAATCACTCTCTCTACCTCTTCCCTCTCTCCCACTGTCTCTTCCTTTCTGTTAATCACTCTCTCTACCTCTTCCCTCTCTCCCACTGTCTCTTCCTTTCTGTTAATCACTCTCTACCCTTCCCTCTCATCCCACTGTCTCTCCTTTGTTATCACTTCTCTACCTCTACTGTCTCCACGTCTCTTCCTTTCTGTTAATCACTCTCTCTACCTCTTCCCTCTCTCCCACTGTCTCTTCCTTTCTGTTAATCACTCTGTTTACCTCTTCCCTCTCTCCCACTGTCTCTTCCTTTCTGTTAATCACTCTCTCTACCTCTTCCCTCTCTCCTCCTGTCATATCCCTTCCTTTTCTCTCTCTGCCTCTCTCTCCTCATATCCCTCTCTCATCTCTGTACTCCCCCTCTCTCTCTCTCTCTGTCTCTAGTTGTTGGAGCAGGCGTTGGTGATTGAGGAGCAGCTTCGCAGGGCAGCCTACCTGAACATGTCTGAGGACCCGGCCCACCCCTCCATGGCCCTCAACACCCGCTTCAGTGAGGTGGAGTGTCTGGCTGAGTCCCACCAACACCTCAGCAAGGAGTCCATGTCAGGGAACAAGCCTGCCAACGCAGTACTGCACAAAGGTAGTGTTGTGTTTTTACTATGGATTAAGTGATATATGACATGCTAGTTTATCAAATAAATTCTCTGTCATTAATATTACCTGATTAAACTAATCATATAATTGTAATTAACTAGGAAGTCGGGGCACCACGGAAGAATGTTTATAGAGCTGTTGTCTTCCAAATAAACTCTTAAAGACCTGGTAATCTTTTATATCAATAGCATTCAATTATTAATCGTCACCTTATTCAGTCTCATCTGAACGTCGTAAAATTCTTTGTTATCTTCACGAACCCTGGCTATCAAGTTGAATCAGCAATCCAAAATTTGGTTTAATTATTTATTTACTAAATAATCACACAATTCCATATACACAGGATGGATCATACATTGATGACTAATTATGTCCTGAAAGAAAACGTCCCTAGTGGACAAAACCGATATGATGGCTGGTTACACAAAGAAAGGGGGTTGGGCTTGAATGAAAGCCCGGGAAGACTGAGGAACAAAAGGATTGGGTCTCTATCGGACCTTATGAAGCTATGCTATCGTAAATACAGAAACTTATGCATTTTAAATAACTGTCCATTCGGAAAAAGAAAATGCAAGAAATATATTTACTCTTAGCTGCGCTTCGATAGATTGGTTGAAGATGGAAGGCTGGGTTGCCCAGCAGAGATCTCCCTTGTCCTTTGAAGAATATTTCTGGACAGATACGATGTAGTACCCTGTCGTTCTGAAGAGATTGTTCGTCCTTTCCTAGGCCACGCACGTTTACAGCTGCTGCTGATAACTCGACGTCTAGGATGTATCACTTCTTTAGTGAATAAGAGTTCAAAGTTCATACCAAGTTGCCATACTATAAGCTCATGCTATATTCTGGCTGGTGTAGTCACATTCATCGTTCCAGCGTGGCGATCGTCACCTCCACGTTGAAATTCACCCTTCCAAACGTATGGACATCAGTCCTCACGTCATCGGGACACAATGTTCATTTCGTTAGGTAGTAGTCGTTCAACCATTCGCAACCAGAGCTCACGCTGAGGTTGGCTTAGTCTGCCGTGAATTGGGTCACGGGGGCTCTTATAGAAATGTAGAAAAGAGGTTGGTTCATCATTTCCAACCAATGCCTATTCACGTGGGCGTGGCCACTGATTGAGCATATTTTACTTATGAAAAGATTCTCTCATTTTAAAAACTAAAATTAAATTTCATCTTTTCACATTTAAACATTTAAATTGCACAACAATTCCATGTGAATCTGATAACTAGAATGTGTAGACTTTCCCAGATACAGTTTATGTCGTCCTGTCATTAGTCATAATGTCTCAGACCACAACTGATCTGACATCATATTCTTTAAGTACCAACGGATACTTTCAACTGATTGGATTACTGAAATATGTTCCGTTCCCAACCTTTTGACGTTACCATACTCTCTATGTTAACAAAGGGCTTTCCAAGAGTCCATTCTGTAGAGTAGAGAGAGAAAAGAGGGAAATGTATTCATGGGGGTCATAAACCTCACCAACAGGGCAACCTCATGACAGACTCGCTCTCTTTCTTTCTCATTGTCTTTTCTGTCTCTGCTGTTCTTACCCACTTCCATCATCTATTTTTCTTATTTCTCTCCCTCTTCATTGTTTCCTAAACTCTGTCAGTTGGACTTTGGTGGTGGTAACTGTCTCTCTCCTTCAGTTCTCAAACAGCTTGAGGAGCTTCTGAGCGACATGAAGGCCGACGTCACCCGTCTCCCGGCAACCATCGCCCGTATCCCACCCGTCGCCGTGAGGCTGCAGATGTCGGAGAGGAACATCCTCAGCCGATTGGCCAGCCGTGGGTCCGAGGTCACCGGCCAGAGCCAATCACAGACCACGCAGCAGATGCAGGTGCCACGCTGACCCATTCCGCCAGTCCTCCCCTAGGCGTTCTCCCACCCGTGTTTTGGAATCGGAGAGTGACCCTCATCTCACCCCCGCTCTGCACTTCTCCTGTCCCCAAACCAAAACTCACACTCTGGACAGTAGAGTAAGGTCTCTACCCACCAACACCTCTTCTCTGGACACACAGCAGACTACACATGTTCTGCTTCCTCTTCCCCCAAAGACACCTGGAGGAACACAGTCTGTTCTCCACTGGGAACTCACACCTTCTCTACAGTATCTACCTAATGAACTGCAGCACTGTCTCTGTGTCTGTCTGTTATGTGTCTAACCTTCACACAGAGGTTGTTTTCACTGTATTTTTCCCCAAGCCTGTCTCTAATATAGACAGCGGTGTACCTGGTTCTGTCCCATAGAATTAGAATGGGTAAATGGACTTATCCACTCCAACTAAAGGTTCTATAATATGTGGACTCGTCGTTCTATGGGTGTGCAGAATTCAATTCGATATGCAACATGTACAATTTCAATTGGGTAAATATGAAATCATGTGGAATTTAGTACTATGTCTGTTCTGCCCATTCCATTTCTGGGTGTGTACCTCTTCTCAGTGTTTGTGTGTATGTGTGTGTGTATGCGCGTGTGTGTGTGTATGCGCGTGTGTGTGTGTGTGTGTGTGTGTGTGTGTAGGTGGGCAGACTGCTCTATACTTCCCACAGAGAGACTGTTAATAACTATCAACTGATGAGGATGCTTTAGTAGAATATTATTGGTTCTGTTACACTCCTGCCCCTTCCCCCTCTTCACTGCTCCCTTCACCTGTACACTCAGGTGGTCCATAACACTAGCCTGTTATTGGCTCTCCCCGCTCCTCGGCCACGCCCCGTCCTGCAGCTCTACATTCCTGAACGATTGCATCACAAATGTTCCCAGAGGCCTCGCCCCCTTTTTGCCCAAATTAGGACATGCAATAGCTCCACTAGTGTAGACACACAGGGCTGCATTGAGAATGATGGCAATCTCTAAATTAATTAAACGTCTTAGTCTAATGTTTTGTTCTTTTACATTTTGGAATATTATTATGGTTACCAGCTTGTTGTTTTTATCGTTACAGTTTCTTCTGAGAACTCCAATAAAAAGGGTAACAGTTTGTGAAGCTTGTTTCTTTGACCTTTATTATGTGAGGGCATTATTACCTGGGCACATTGCATTGTATTATAATCTGGGTGGGGTCAAGCCCTGAATGCTGACAGCCGTGGTATATCAGACCGTATACCACGGGTATGACAAAACGTGTATTTTTACTGCACTAATTACGTTGGTAACCAGTTTATAATAGCAATGAGGCACCTCAGGGGTTTGTGGTATATGGCCAATATACCACGGCTAAGGGTTGTGTCCAGGCACTCCACGTTTCGTCGTGCTTAACAGCCCTTAGCCGTGGTATATTGGCCATATACCACACCACCTCGGGCCTTATTGCTTAAATGACCAATGGTACGCGTCATCATTTGACCTACAAGGTCTGTGGAAGGGCATCATCTGATTTAACTGCATCTATAAAGTAATAAAACCATAGAACACAGGTATGGGAAGAGGAGGGAGTGTGGCTGTAAATGTATGACGGGGAATACCTAGGATAGGATAAAGTAATCCCCCCCCTCTAAAAGATTTAGATGCACTATTGTAAAGTGGTTGTTCCACTGGATATCATAAGGTGAATGCACCAATTTGTAAGTCGCTCTTTATAAGAGCCTCTGCTAAATGACTTAAATGTAAATGTAAACAAGTGGACAGAGGGAGTCGGGCAGTTAGAGGGAGAGAAGAAGAGAGAGACAGAAACAGACTTGCTTTCCCAGACAGAGAGAGGTACAGTTAAGAAAATTGGGGGAAATTACAGGGCGGGACAAAATACTGCGTTGTAATAGAGCCTGCTGATAACTTATCAGGACAGAGACAGGGACGGAGGGATGGAGAGAGGGATGGAGGGATAGATAGAGCAAGGGACGGAGGGATAGAGCAAGGGCAGTCATAGGAATTGTAGGGGGGGGGGCAGGGAGAGACGGGGAGGAAATGAGTGAGAAAGAAGAGGTAGATAGAGGGACAGAAGAGAGAAGCAGCTGGACTAGTTAACTGGACACAGTGGACAGACCACACTGCACTAACCTCTAGCTCATCTCCAAGACTGGATCTATGAGATTGGACTGCTGTCTAGAACACCTGAGCAAAAGTCCATTCAATGTCTTGTGGGTAAGTACTATCTATAGACACAGTTAGCTTGTGAAGCTCACAGGTGTGAAGGGGAAGAGAGCCCAACTCAAACTGCTGCAGGCGTTTTGTTTCACTAACCAGTATGTTTGTGTGTCTGCAATTCCTGGTGTTAACCACTGTTCTAACACCTGCAGTACAAACGTCTGTTAGTCTGCGTGTGCGTGCGTGCTCGCATGCTTGTGTATGTACACTAGTCTTCTGTAATGTATGTATTTAAAATCATACATGGGAGAACTAATCATTATGTTCTCATTGGCTGATCATTTGAGTGTACACTTTCCTATTTTTGAGTTGCACCCGCTTTTGCCCTCAGAAAGCCTCAATTGGACTCTAGAAGGTGTCGAAAGCGTTCTACAGGGATGCTGGCCCATGTTGACCTCCCACAGTTGTATCAAGTTGGATGGATTTGCTTTTGGGTGGTGGACCATTTTTGATACACACAGGAAACTGTTGAATGTGAAAAACCCAGCAGCGTTGCAGTTCTTGACACAAACCAGTGCGCCTGGCACCTACTACCATCCCCCGTTCAAAGGCACTTCAATCTTTTGTCTTGTCATTCACCCTCTGAATGGCACACATACACAGTCCATGTCTCAAGGCTTAAAAACCCTTCTTTATCCTGTCTCCTCCCCTTCATCTACACTGATTGAAGTGGATTTAACAGGTGACATCAATAAGGGATCATAGCTTCACCTGGATTCACCTGGTCAGTAATGTCACAGAAAGCTTTTGTATACTCAGTGTATTTACATACATTTAAATCTCACGGTTAAATGTCCAGGCAAGAGAAATACGATTTGCAAGTCAAAGTGAAGATTCTTGTTTTGACGATAGTTACTGTCAGACAGGGCTCTTACTTTGGTGTCATTTAATAGTATTTATTTCAAACCCATCCCCCACCAGGCTGCTGAGGGGAGGACAGCTCATAATAATGGCTGGAACGGATGTGTTGGAAACCAGGTGTTTGATGTTGTTGATACCATTCCACCCATTCTGCTCCAGCCATTACCACGAGCCCATCCTCCCCAATTACGGTGCCACCAACCTCCTATGTCCCCCACCCCTCCCTTCAGAGGACCAAAGCAACCACTTTTCCCACACATGACAAAAATACAGTTCAATATACACTGAGTGTCCAAAACATTAGGAACTTCTTCCATGCCATAGACTGACCAGAAAGCTATAATTCCTTCTTAATGTCCACTTCAATCAGTGTAGATGACGGGGAGAAGACCGGTTAAAGAAGGATTTTCAAGCCTTGAGACAATTGCGACATGGATTGTGCATGTGTGC
Organism: Salmo trutta; assembly: GCF_901001165.1. NCBI lineage: Eukaryota > Metazoa > Chordata > Actinopteri > Salmoniformes > Salmonidae > Salmo > Salmo trutta. The sequence continues at coordinate 9,624,348 of NC_042993.1, read as the reverse complement.
CATTCAGAGGGTCAATGGGCATGGCAAAATATTTAAGTCCCTTTTAAGAACGGGGGATGGTAGTAGGTGCCAGGTGCACCGGTTTGTGTCAAGAACTGCAATGCTGCTGGGTTTTTCACACTCAACAGTTTCCTGTGTGTATCAAGAATGGTCCACCACCCAAAGGACATCCAGCCAACTTGACACAACAGTGGGAGGTATTGGAGTCAACATGAGCCAGCATCCCTGTGGAACGCTTTGTCCTGTAGTATTATGAAACGATATTATCATAATACTTAGGTGCCGGTATTACGATTCTCATGATTCTATATGTATTACGATTCTCATGATTCTATATGTATTACGATTCTCATGATTCTATATGTATTACGATTCTCATGATTCTATATGTATTACGATTCGATACTGTGATTTTATTGCGATTCGATTTTCCAAACATACTGCTCACCATATGTCTGCTGCAGGAGGACAAGAGAGAGTCATGAGCAAACAAGTTTTGATCAGTCATGGAAATAAAAGTGCTTAAAACAAATTGGCTCCTTATTTAAAAAGAAGATAGAGAACAAGATATGAAAGGAAAATAATGGAGTTTTGGTGCAAGTACAGCCGACTATAGCAAAAATAGTATTGCAATATTGTCAAAATGATACGATATATCGTCAAAAATAATATCCCAATATGTAACTGTATCAATGTTTTCCCCCATCCCTATTAGTCAGTGTGAGAGTGTCCTTTCATTGAAGGCAAATCATCATCACTTGGAGAAATACACACGAGTGTATGTGTGTTAGTCAGTGTGTGTGAGAGTGTGAACATACCCTGAAGGAGTGACTGGATCAAGAGATGTCATCACTTGTATGTGTGTGTTAGTCAGTGTGTGTGAATTTTTGTGGAAGGTGGTCATCACTTTTGGGTGTTAGAAATGATACACAACAGCAACATGACTGAACAGGGAAAAGCCATTCTCACCATCAGCTCTCAGCTCTGTACATGTATCATCAGAGCCTGAAAAGCAGAGAGAAAGATGTCTTCCTGTGTAACAAACTTCACAGGTTCATCAGCCTCCACCTCTAGTGTTCAGATTTTACAGTTTGAAAAACACAATGGGGTTCTGACGTTCCTCTCTCAGCTCCTACGTCTCAGATTTAATCAGCCCCACAAACCCCAGAAAAGTGGGTCTGTCTCTGTCTCTCACTTCCACCAGGTCTTCTCCCCTTGGTGGGGCTCTGTCCAAAAACAAATGTATTTAACCTTGATGTGGTATTATTTGATAATGCATATTATATATAACTCACACCACACACAAAAAGGCATTCAGACATATGTGGCACACAAGAAACATGGTGCTCTCGGCCCCAGCCACTACAGATCAGGAGCTTTAAAACGTTCACCTCTCACCTACTCTCTGCTGTTTTGCATGTTGGTTGTATTGAAATTTGTAACACTAACTTGAACAGGCAGTCACACTGTAACATCAAGCTGTAAACTTATACAGCACTGCTTTGTTGCTATGCTGCTTCCGTAGCCACATCAGCTGGCTGTTGCATTGTGGGAAGAGTAGTTTCAGTTTCAAGCTCTAACAGACTTCTGTGGACAAGCCTTTAGTATACATGTAGCCGACCTCTTCTTGTAGCATGCTCACATGTCTTGTATTGCTGCTCACATGAACAGTGTTGTGTAGTTGCTATCCTGACTGTAGTTATGTGTATGTTATTTATTGTTAGTTTGTGAGTTTGTTGTCATGACCTCACATTTGTAAATGGTTTGAAAGCGACACACGGGGGGAAGATCGCACTCTGAAAATAAGGAAGTGTAATGCGAGCATGACCTTTGTGCATCAAACACAAATGGCACACAAAAGGTTAGACACACACACACGTACACACACACGTGCACACACACAGCTGAAAGAAGAGAACAGACACTCAGACAGAAGAGGGGAGGAGTGGAGGACAGGTGGGTTAGAAGGAAAGAGAGAGAGAATGAGAAGGACAGAGAAAAATGTATGATTAGTTTAACCAGTATATACCGGAGGGGCTAGTGTGTTTTTCATTCCTGATAGTGGTGGTGTGCAGATGTGCAATTCCTTAGTTTACCTTTTAAAGGTGCTCTCTCTCTCTCTCTCTTTCTCTCTCTCTCTCTCTCTCTCTCTCTCTCTCTAGTTCATTATCTCATTGAGGAACAGTGTTTGGTATGACATATTCAGAGTAATCTCACTGGACTGTGTCTGTTTGCAAAACACTAGTGGTGCTATGATCCTTCTGAGGGGAGAGAGAGAGAGATGTGACATTAGATTGAGGCAAGGAGAGAGAAAGAATTCTAGTTTAATTTTAAAGATGAAAACGAAGCGTTTTTATTGCGGTGACATTTATAAAGTATCTCTATTTGTAAGAGATTCCGGCCTGTCAGCTGGTTTTGTTCCTGTCTGTCTCTTGCTTTCACTGTTTTGTGAAAAGAGCCACAAAAAGGAAGGAAGGAGCGAGAGAGTGTCACAGAACGACAGAGAGAAAAAGAAAAAAGAAGGTGGGGACGGAGGGTAAGACATACACGAGCCTGTCAGCAAGAGTGTCGCTTGTTTTCAGAAGGAGCTGAGAATAGTAAGATTTTTTACTTTATCTACCTAACGTGAGATATATCGAGAAAGGTTAAGGGTAAGGGAGGAAAGAGGATTTGATGAACAGATTAGTGTAGTAGTAAAAGAGGAAGAGAAGACAGGTTGTTTAGAGGGGTGGTCTTTGCGTATGTGATGTTGAATGAGAGAAATGGAGGAAGAAATACAGCAAACTAATGTGTGGAGGAGAGAAAGAGAGAGAGAGAGAGAGAGAAAGGGATGATAATGGAAGTAAAACATGATTTTTAGAAGTACATTTATAGTTACTTAATAACTGGCAAGATTTGCAGATTTAGAAAGGGCATGAAGATGCGTCAATTATGTACAGTATTTGTTACATTACCATGTATCATCATTTGCTAGCCTTGAGGTTGTACCTGTAAGTGTACCCTCACTATCCTGTCTCCTTTTCTTTGGGCCCAGAAGAAGTGAAGGTGAAAATGGTTCGGTGAGTTGAGCTCCCCCCTCTCAAGACTCTTACACTCAGTAGCTCAACCCTGTTCTGGATCTGCCTTTACCTAACGCGTGATCAACTTCTCTCTCCTTTACTTGTTCTCTTGTTTTACTTGTTTCTTTACCATCAATACTTTGTTCTTTAGTCTTTTCTGCTGTCTTGTGTGTTTGTAGTTCATGCGTAACGTTTTGTTTTTAAACTCTGTAGGAATTCCCAGTTATTTTGCAGTAGTTTCTCAAATTCTTGAAATGTTGCACAATTCTGATTGATTCTACCTTTGCATCCTACTCTTAGTCTATCAATAGCTTTACCATGCCTTGGGTAGCTACAACTACACTGAAACTCGGCAACAGATATCAAAGTGATGGTCCACTTGTTAGTGAGAGATTGTCGAAAGAAAGATGATAGATTGTACATTTACAATCATAAATCATTCCCTTTAGTTTAGAAAGCATTATCAGTCCTACCTCAAAGTTGGTGCTTTGTGGTGGGGTGGGTTTGTGGGTAGGTGGTCTGTTTGTCATCTCTTAGGCCTTAGTCAGGCTTTACCATTCAAATATTATGCTAGTTCTTTGCCTTGAAAGTAATATTGTATACTTGTATACTTAAAAAAGGTTGCAATAATGCTGTGTAGACTACTCTCTACATAGTACTGTGTTAATCTATGAGCTGGTAATGGAATGCAGGGTTTTGAAATGGGATTTAACTCATCTTTATTACCACGTCTCATATACTTTCCCACCGAGGGAAGAAACTGAGTATCAAAGAGATGATGTGGACAGGTGCGGCAGGGCCAGATGATCACCATGTGCATGTGCTTATGTGTGTGGCCTGATCTGTGTGTGTGTGTGTGGTTTGTATATACTGTATGTGTATGTGTGTGGCCTGATCTGTGTGTGTGTGTGGTTTGTATATACTGTATGTGTATGTGTGTGGCCTGATCTGTGTGTGTGTGTGGTTTGTATATACTGTATGTATATGTGCGTGGCCTGATCTGTGTGTGTGTGTGTGGTTTGTATATACTGTATGTATATGTGCGTGGCCTGATCTGTGTGTGTGTGTGTGGTTTGTATATACTGTATGTATATGTGCGTGGCCTGTTCTGTGTGTGTGTGTGTGGTTTGTATATACTGTATGTATATGTGTGTAATGTGTTTCTCTCTGTGTATCCAGGTGGTTCCACAGGGATATCTCTGGCTTGGATGCTGAGTCTGTTTTGAAGAGCCGGGGCGTCCATGGCAGCTTCCTGGCCCGACCCAGCAGGAAGAACCAGGGAGACTTCTCTCTCTCTGTCAGGTAGGAATACACTCTCTCTCTTTCTTTGTCTTCTCTCTCTTTCTCTGACAGCAAGGATATCCTCTACCTCTCTCTCTCTCTCTCTCTCCATCAGCTAGGACATCCTCCATCTCTTTCTCTCCTTCTTTGTCTCTCCTTCTCTCCTTCGCTCAACCTACAGTGCCTTCGGAAAGTATTCAAATCCCTTGACTTTTTCCACATTTTGTTGTGTTACAAAGTGGGATTAAAATGTATTTAATTGTAATTCTTTGTCAACGATCTACACAAAATAATCTGGAATATCAAAGTGGGAGAACATTTTTGTAAAAATTTGTACAAATATGAAAAGTAAAACACTAATATACTGTATCTTGATTAGATAAGTATTCAACCCCCTGAGTCAAATTCATAATTAGCTGTGAGTCTTTCTGGGTAAGTCTCTAAGAGCTTTCCACACCTGGATTGTGCAACATTTTTGTGCAAAATTCAAGTTTCTTCAAACTCATATTGGTTGTTGATCATTGCTAGACAACCATTTTTAGGTCTTGCCAAAGATTATCAAGCAGATTTAAGTCAAAACTGTAACTAGGCCACTCAGGAACATTCATTGTCTTTTTGGTAAGCAACTTTAGTGTAGATTTGGTCTTGTATTTTAGGTTTTTGAAAGCTGAATTAATCTCCCAGTGTCTGGTAGAAAGCAGACTGAACCAGGCATTCCTCTAGGATTTTGCCTGTGCTTAGCTCTATTCCGTTTCTTTATCCTGAAAAACTCCCCAGTCCTTAACGATTACAAGCATACCTATAACATGATGCAGCCCCCACTATGCTTGAAAATATGGAGAGTGGTACTCAGTAATGTGTTGCATTGGATTTGCCCCAAACATAACACTACATTTTCAGCACAAAGCATGAATTGCTTATCCACATTTTTTGCAGTATTACTTTATTTAGTGCCTTGTTGCAAATATTTTTTTCTGTACAGGCTTCCTTCTTTTCACTCTGTCAATTAGTTGAGTATTGTGGAGTAACTACAATGTTGTTGATCCATCCTCCGTTTTCTCCTATCACAGCCATTAAACTCTATAACTGTTTTAAAGTCACCATTGGCCTCATGGTGAAATCTCTAAGTGGTTTCCTTCCTCTCTGGCAATTGAGTTAGGAAGGACACATGTATCTTTGTAGTGACTGGGTGTATTGATACACCGTCCAAAGTGTAATTAATAACATCATGCTCAAAGGGATATTGAATGTCTGCTTTTTTATTTTACCCATCTACCAATACGTGCCCTTCTTTGTGAGCCATTGAAAAACCTCCCTGGTCTTTGTGGTTGAATCTGTGTGTAACGATTGTCGTCGGGAGACGAGGAAGCGGACCAAAACGCAGCTGGGAGCGAATACATGTTTATTTAACACACTAGAATTAAACATGTACACAAAATCAAGGAAAAACTGCCAATACGTTACGTGCTCAAATAACGAGACAACAACCCACAAACATCGTGGGGGAAAAGGAACTTAAATGTGATTCCCAATCAGACTTCACAAGCGACAGCTGTCTGATTGGGAAAATCACCCCCGAGCCCAACATAGAAATAAAACACAAAGAAAGGCTATAACCAAAACATAGAAAATAAAGCATAGAAATGCCACACCCTGACCAAAATAGCAGAGTTCACCTGGTCAGGGCGTGACAGTACCCCCCCTCCAACGGTGCGTACTCCCGGCGCACCAAACTAAAGTCTATTAGGGGGGGGACCCGGGTGGGCGCCTCACCCTCGGTGGAGGCTCTGGCCCCGGGCGTGTTTCTCCCCCTGCCTCCACCCTAGCCCTACCCCTCTGGCCCGGACTGGACCACTGTGGAGCGGCATGCTCAGGCTCCGGAGCGGAGCCGTCGACCGGAACAGGATTGGGCACCGGTGGACCAGACACGGGCCGTGCCGGACTGTGGACACGCACCGTGGGCTTGGTGCGGGGAACAGGAACGGGCCGGACAGGACTGTGGACACGCACCGTGGGCTTGGTGCGGGGAACAGGGATGGGCCGGACAGGACAGGACTGGGGACACGCACCACTAACCTGGTGCGGGGAGCAGAGACGGGCCGGACAGGACTGGGGACACGCACCACTAACCTGGTGCGGGGAGCAGGGACGGGCCGGGCCGGACTGGGGACACGCACCACTAACCTGGTGCGGGGAGCAGGGACGGGCCGGACAGGACTGGGGACACGCACCACTAACCTGGTGCGGGGAGCAGGGACGGGCCGGACAGGACTGGGACACGCACCACTAACCTGGTGCGGGGAGCAGGGACGGGCCGGACAGGACTGGGGACACGCACCACTAACCTGGTGCGGGGAGCAGGGACGGGCCGGACAGGACTGGGGACACGCACCACTAACCTGGTGCGGGGAGCAGGGACGGGCCGGACAGGACTGGGGACACGCACCACTAACCTGGTGCGGGGAGCAGGGACGGGCCGGACAGGACTGTGAACACGTACTGGTGACCTGAAGCGTGGAGCCGGTTTAGCCACTCGTCCTGGCTGGATGCCCATCCTAGCACGGCATGTGCTGGGCATGTCCACCGGACGCACTGGGCTGTGCGGGCGCACTGGCGACACAGCGCGCAACTCTGCATACCATGGCTTGGTGCGGGGAGCAGGGACGGGCCGGACAGGACTGGGGACACGCACCGTGGGCTTGGTGCGGGGAACAGGAACGGGCCAGACAGGACTGTGAACACGCACTGGTGACCTGAAGCGTGGAGCCGGTTTAGCCACTCGTCCTGGCTGGATGCCCATCCTAGCACGGCATGTGCTGGGCATGTCCACCGGACGCACCGGGCTGTGCGGGCGCACTGGCGACACAGCGCGCAACTCAGCATACCATGGCTCCTCCTCCAGATCTTCCCTCTGCAGGTCCTCAATCAAACGCCTCATCTCCTTCTCTTCCTCCGCCGTCATCCCCCACGAGAGCAGTGGTCTGGGCTCTTCCTCTGCCCTTCCGGACCACCCCATTAGCCCCCCCCAAACATTTTCTTGGGGCTGTTTACCGGGCCTCCTCGACCGCCGCCTGCGACTCCGTCTACCGGCTGGCTTTTCCTCCTCGACCTGGGAGTCCGTCCGCCAGGGTCCTTTCCCCAACATGATCTCCTCCCAGGTCCAGAACTCCTTTCCCTCGCGAGCCCATCTCTCGCGCTCCTTTTCCTCCCGCTGCTTGGTCCTGGTTCGGTGGGTTGTTCTGTAACGATTGTCGTCGGGAGACGAGGAAGCGGACCAAAACGCAGCTGGGAGCGAATACATGTTTATTTAACACACTAGAATTAAACATGTACACAAAATCAAGGAAAAACTGCCAATCCGTTACGTGCTCAAATAACGAGACAACAACCCACAAACATCGTGGGGGGAAAAGGAACTTAAATGTGATTCCCAATCAGACTTCACAAGCGACAGCTGTCTGATTGGGAAATCACCCCGAGCCCAACATAGAAATAAAACACAAAGAAAGGCTATAACCAAAACATAGAAAATAAAGCATAGAAATGCCACACCCTGACCAAAATAGCAGAGTTCACCTGGTCAGGGCGTGACACTGTGTTTGAAATTCACTGCTCGACTGAGGGACCTTACAGATTATTGTATGTTTGGGGTACAGAGATGAGGTAGTCATTCAAAAATCATGTTAAACACTATTATTGAGTCCATGCAACTTATTATGTGACTTGTTAAGCACATTTTACTCCTGAACTTATTTAGGCTTGCCATAACAAAGGGGTTGAATACTTGTTGACTCAAGACATTTCAGCTATTTATTTGAAATTAATTTGTCAAACATTTGAAAAACATAATTCCATTTTGACATTATGGGGTATTGTGTGTATTCCAGTGACCAACAAAATCTACATTTTATCAATTTGAATTTCAGGATCTAACAGCAAAATGTGGAAAAAGTAAAGGGGTGTGAATACTTTCTGAAGGCGCTGTATGTTAACCTACAGCATTTCACTACACCTGCAATAACATCTGCTAAATATGTGTATGTGACCAATAACATTTGATTTGATTTATAGTATATCATCTCTCCTCACTCGTCCTTTCCTCTCTCCTTTTCTTGCCGTCTGTCAGGTACAGATACACTGCATCTCTCTTTCGCTACTTTAAAAACATTTTTTTAAACTTAAAACTAGATATGGTGGAATTGTCTACTATCACTAACTGGTCCATGAATGTCCCCTCTCCCCTGATCTTTGACCCCAGGGTGGGTGAGCTGGTGACCCACATCCGTATCCAAAACACAGGGGACTTCTATGACCTGTATGGAGGGGAGAAGTTTGCCACGCTGTCCGAGCTGGTGGAGTACTACACTGCAGAGAACGGGATCCTGCAGGACAAAGACGGCACCGTGATCGAGCTCAAATACCCCTTCAACTGCTCTGACCCCACTACCGAGAGGTCAGTGCACTCTAACCTTTAACCTTTACCCTTTACCCCTAACCCTTAATTCCACCCAAGTCAGTCAGTCAAGTCCGTGTTTTGCCTCAAATCTCTAACCCTTAACTCTGCTTTCACTGTTCTGCTGAATTTCGTTGCATGTTTATCAAACTGAAGCAGATCATATAAAATGCTCCTGAGACATCCAGCCATTTTGTAATTAATACTTTCTTAATCTAAACGCTTTATGTTGAGGATCATAAAGCTTTCAGAAGGAAAGGTAATTCTAGGGCCTTTACTTTGAGGCGTGTGTGCATGCGTGCGTGCGTGTGTGTGTACGTGCGTGCATGTGTACGTGCGTGTGTGTGTGTGCGTGTGTGTGTATGTGAGTGTGTAAATCCCTCATGTTCTACCCTCACTGTCCCTCCTTTCCCCGCTCTATTTTCTCTCTCTCTCTCAGTCAGTTTTACTTCCCTTTCTTGCTGCGGTTGGAAACTTTAGGTTTTGACACATTTGAAAACAGTGACCAGACCCTCAATACCTTCCTCTCCCCTAACCTCCATTTCACTGTTGCTCTATTTCAGTCTTTCTGATCTCTTTCTCGATACCCATATCACAAGTACTGCTGTGATGGTATGCTTTATAGTCTAATTTTAATGCAGAGGTGTCATGCTATGATGTTTATGCCTCTGTAACGGTCTCACTCATCATTATTCGCAATCCATTCATGATTATCCGTAATCATGGTAGCATCCAAATTAATTAAGAAGTATTTAGAAACATACATTATTTACCATTAATTTTCATTGGGCACAAAATAATCTGAAACACAACTAAAACAAACTGAAAATGCATCTAATAAGTTAGTAGAGTCACACGCTTGATGTAGTCATTGCGTGCTAGGAATATGGGGCCAAATATTTGGGGGGACTATGGGGGGGTGATATGGGGTGAGGAAGCGGCGGGGTCGGTGATATGGGGTGAGGAAGAAGAGGGGGGTAGTTCGGGTGGGGCTCAGGCTATAAATATCATGCTGTCTTGAGCCACGAAATCTTGTCATCAGAATTTTCCGACCGCAAAGCAGGAAGTTCAGATGAAGAAATCGAGAACTGCGCCTAAATTTAAACAGCAGGCAGCACTCAGAGACGATCCCCATACTAACGAGTGTAAACTCTCCCAGACACAGACGCATGCACACAAACACACACTCACATACACTATACTCGCAGGACAGAAATACCTTGCATAAACCCATATAAAGTGCATCTGTACAGGCCGTAAATACACATTAGTTACCAAAATGTCCTCAAACGTTTATTAAAGTCCTCTACCAAGTCTTCTTTCCATTCTCTCGCAACACAGTTACAGTACATTACATTTACACTCACTTTTGCTGTCTGTTCGGTAGCACTGAACAAGCTGCAAACCGTACTTTTACAGTATAGTACTATACAGCCCTGTTCTAACACACTGGCTTCTGCTTTATGAGCTGCTTATTACAACCATGATTAGCTGAATCAGATGTGTTAGAGCAGGGCTGGAGCAAAAGCCTGTACACACAGCAGCTCTCCAGGAGGAGGGTTGGCCAGCCCTGGTGTAGGGCATAGTGATGTTTCCATTAGAGCTTCATTTACCCCTTCTCTGTCATACACCATACAGGTGGTATCACGGACACCTGTCAGGCCCCAACGCAGAGAAGTTGCTATGGGAACGGGACGAGCCGGGCACCTTCCTGGTGCGGGAGTCTCTGTCCAAACCTGGAGACTTTGTTCTGTCTGTCCTGACTGAGGAGAAGAGCAAGGCATCCAGCGGAGGGAGGAGGGTCTCACACATCAAGATCATGTGCCAGGTGTGTGTGTGTATGTGTTTGTGTGTGTGTGTGTGTGTGTGTGTGTATGTGTTTGTGTGTGTGTGTGTGTGTGCGTGCATGAGTGTGTGCGAGCATGTGAGAGTGTTTGTATGTTCTTCTCTCTCTAACTCACATTCACACATTCACTCACATTCACTATTGCAATTCACATTGCAATCTTTGCTATAGTTTTTCCCATATCTGAGTACATCTTGTTATGAAACCAGACCAATTTTCAGTTTCCCCAAAATGTTCATTCTTATGCAACGAATGACCTTCCTGCTTCCAACATGTAGGAGAAAACCTGACAAACATCAAACACACCAGCACTACTGTCTCAGCACAGAAACAGTTATGCAAAGTCCAGTCAATATGAACATGGAGGTTTGAGTTTGATAGATATCACTGACCACATCCTGGTTACAAAAGTTTGACTTAAAAAACAAGTATGCCAAGCGGTTATGTTTTAATTAGTTAGTTATGTATTTATTTGGACCCTTAGGTGATGTGTGAAAATGCGTATACGATTCCAATAAAATACATGAGAATTGGTGTTCACAATGAAATACTTTATATTCATGTGTGTACAGTAACTACCACTAGAAATAAAAATAGCATAGTTATTTCCGAGTGCAGAGCTAGACTGTAACTAACTGCATTCATCCCCAAGCCTTTTCGTAGATTCAACATTATCAGCAGCACCATCATGGTTAGGTTATTTTTAGCTGTGGTTCATCTCATTGCAGACATGATGCAGATTTGAATGAGAGGCATTGTAGGGCTGGAGTCTGAAGAATTCAGGGTCAGAAGATTATCACAGAGGTCATTGAGTCTTGGCACAGGCCCTACCAGGAGCAAGCATCAGGTGCATTTCTTAATAGCTAACAGGATGTACATTAAAGATGTTTTCTGGTACTTTTGTTTACTTTTGAACCAGTGGTTCTTAAAGTAGCGCCCACGAGCCAAAAGTGGTCCCTGAAAATTGCATACTATGTCACAAATGGGCAGATATGTTCACCTCTCTCTCCCCCTTTCTGATTTTCTCTATTTTTACATATTTTTGATATTGAATGCTATCAGATCTTCAACCAAGACCTAATATTAGATTAAGGAAACCTGAGTCTACAAATTAGAAAACAAATTGATGCTTATTTTATTTATTTAATTGACATAGTTATGCAACACCCTTACACTCAATAACTGGTTGTGCCACCTTTAGCTGCAATGACAGCAACCAAATGCTACCTGTAGTTGTTGATCAGTCTCTCACATCGCTGTGGAGGAATTTTGGCCCACTCTTGCATGCAGAACTACTTTAACTCAGCAACATTTGTGGGTTTTCAAGGATGAACTGCTCGTTTCAAGTCCTGCCAGAACATCCAAATTGAGATTTGGTCTGGACTTTGACTAGGCCATTCCAAAACTTCAAATTTGTTGCTTTTTTGTTATTTTCATGACTTGATTGTTTGTATTCGATCATTGTCTTGCTGCATGACCCAGCTGTGCTTCAGCTCACAGACAGATGGCCTGACATTCTCCAGTAGAATACTCTGATACAGAGCAGAATTCATGGTTCCTTCTATTAAGGCAAGTCCTCCTGGTCCTGAGGCAGCAAAGCATCATCAAACCATTACACTACCACCACCATGCTTGACCGTTGGTATAGGGTTCTTACTGTGGAATGCAGTGTTTGGTTTTTGCCAGGCATAATGGGACCTATGTCGTCATATATTTATATAAATAGAATGACCGGTACACGGTGGGAGGCAAAGAGATGTTTGACACCCTGGCTGACCTGATGGAGCACTACAAACGCAAAGGCATCGAGGAGATGTCTGGAACCTGGGTGCACCTCAAACAGGTAAAGACTTACAGGACTTACAGTTGTAACCCCATACAGGTCACAGAGTCACTGTGAGTGTTGCAGTCAAGTTACAACCTTACACAGGTCGGAGATGCTGTATCGTATAATGGGTTAAAGATCACCTGAATGACAAGTTAGAGCCATATCCGAACAAATCTTGACTTATTCTCCTCTCCTTCTCTTTCCTGTCCACTCCATCCTTCTCTCCTTCAGCCCTACTTCTCCACCAGAGTGAATGCAGCAGACATTGACAGCAGAGTGAGGCTGCTGGACCAGACGGCCGAGAGAGAGAACGAGGGAGACAAGAAGAGCAAAGCAGGATTCTGGGAGGAGTTTGATGTAAGTCGATTACGTTTTTGATGGAAGGAAGATGTGATGTTTTGACCAACCCTTCTTAACCTCTTCTTCTCTTTACTCAACCTGGTCTCAGAGCATTTCATATTATTATGTATGTAAATTCGAGACACTCCATTTAGTATGATATGTTAAGTTTCTTATTGTATGTATTAATTTGTTTATGACCATCACCCATTTTATATGATATGTTATGAATTACAATTCTTATTATATGTTACAAATTTGCAAAACGTACTACATGTTACGAATTTTTTAAAAGTATGATATGTTATGAATTCTAGCAAGGTGGCTAACGTTAACCACCTGGCTAATTTTAGCTAGGCTAGGGGTTAGGGTTAAGCTTAGGGTTAAGTTTAGGAGTTAGGTTAAAGGGTTAAGGTTAGGGGAAGGGTTAGCTAACATGCTAAGTAGTTGCAAAGTAGCTAAAAAGTAGTAAGTATTTGAAAAGTAGCTAAAATGCTAAAGTTGTCCGTGATGAGATTCAAACTAGCAGCCTTGGGTTGCTAAATGTTCGTGTTATACACCCACACAACCACCCCACGTTTGTTTTGCCTTAAGTAACCATCTATCTTATGTTACCAAACGTAACATATACTAATTTGATTGTCTCGGGTTTACATTTACTATGTTATGCCTAGTAAATGAGACCAGGATGCTTTACTCTACTGTAGGTTTTCTGAGGCCTAATTTCTTACATGCTGACCACACCAGCATTGCAAAATAAATGTACACATACGTGTTATTTAATCATTGCATCGAAACTGCTTGCTCGTGTCCACGTGCGTCTGCGTAGCCAGACGCTAAAATAGAACTTGGCTATATTTGTGATGCTTGACGAGCTGCAAATCCAATCTCTCCCATCTCCTCATTGGTTTTCAGGAGCATATACCCATGTAGGTGATTGAAAGATGAACTGAGGTCCACACTCCAGTCCAGTTGGTAGTGGTAATGCACCTCAAAGTTGGTTAGCACCCGCCATAAGTCCAAAGAAGAATCCTGAAGGAGGAGAGATTACTTTTAAACTAACTCGGTTTAACCTTTTATCTGTGGATTAATTGTCGGAGTAGAGGAATTTGTGCATTTCAGGTAAAATAACAATCAAATGTTTATATCCCAGGACAATTTAGCCAGCAACAGCAAGCTAGCTAGCTAAATTGGCTTGAATGTTTAATGCTTTTCGACCTGTCCCCAAATGAATATAGTTGGTTTAGAGTTCGTTTTGATATTTCAACCTGCGTCCTCTGATCTCGTCTGGTGTGGATGGACAAAATCAGCATGAAACTGTGTCTGTGTTTGATGCTTTAGTTGGTCATATAAGCTGTGTACGTAATGTGCCTTTGCTCTTGTGCAACATGGTGAAACATGTTCCGTTAGACAAGTCAAAGTGAGAGTGTTGCAAGGAAAAACTATAATCAAATGGTTAGTCTCACTACTACAGCCATAGGAAATAAACTGCAAGAACCATAGACCACATTTTTACTACCACCATGTGGTAGCATGTGGTACTGCTATTTGAGGCCTCTGTCTCAATTGTCTAATCTCAGAAACCCACAACTAAAACCTTGCATAATTGCGTTAGATGCTAAATAGTCTGGCCACGAGAGATTAGAAATTGTCTAACACTAATTCCAAACTGCTTTAACAGTACGTTAAAAATGACTTTTCAAATGGTAAAAAAAATATGGGTAACGAATGTACATTATCTGTATGTTCATAAAGCATACATAACACATCCATGATCACATAATAAACATGCCATATTTATAGAGCATTCATTAATGTATTCATAGTAATATAGTATGTCAGTATTCCACAAATACTGGGGATGGGGATTTGCATGTCTTTAAACATGAACTCATTCTCCTGAAGGTATTCCTGAAAAGATTTTCAGTTGTCACACCTGGGTTGAGTGAATCTATGTTTGGGATTTTTACAGTCAATCCCTTCCCTCAAGACTGTGAGGTTAGGCCAGGGGTTAGGTTACTCTGGTCCTGGAATACACATGCAGGCTTTTGTTCTAGCCCAGTGAAATAGTAAACACTGGATGTATGTGTAACCCCAATCCTTCAGACCAATTAGAGTTCACCTGAGCTGACACAGGCTAACAGGCAGGATGAGAGGGGCTGATGATGCTGATAAGGAACCTCACTGAAACGCCCCTCATAACCAGGAGACTGGATTAGCACTAGCAGCAGCTTCCACCAGGGGTCAGGGATCAGTACAGGTTATAAGGCAATACAGGTTGTACACACAGGTTGTACACACAATACCCCATAATGACATAGTAAATAACTTTTTTGTGAAAATGTATTAAAAATAAAAAAACGTATCACATTTACATAAGTATTCAGACCCTTTACTTAGTACTTTGTTGAAGTACCTTTGGCAGCGATTACAGCCTTGAGTCTTCTTGTATGAAGCTACAAGCTTGGCACACCTGTATTTGGGGAGTTTCTCCTATTCTTCTCTGCAGATCCTCTCAAGCTCTGTCAGGTTGGATGGGGAGCGCCCCTGCACAGCTATTTTCACGTCTCACTAGAGATGTTCGATTGGGTTCAAGTCCGGGCTCTGGCTGGGCCACTCAAGGCCATTCAGAGATTGACCTGAAGCCACTCATGCATTGTCTTGGCTGTGTGCTTAGGGTCATTGTACTGTTGGAAGGTGAACCTTCACCCCAGTCTGAGGTCCTGAGTACTCTGGAGCAGGTTTTCATCAAGAATTTCTCTGTACTTTGCTCCATTGATTTTTCCCTCAATCCTGACTAATCTCCCAGTCCCTGCCGCTGAAAAACAATCCCACAGCATGATGCTGCCACCACCATGCTTCACCGTAGGGATGGTGCCAGGTTTCCTCCAGACGTGATGCTTGGCATTCAGGCCTAAAGTTCAATCCTGGTTTCATCAGACCAGAAAATCTTGTTTCTCATGGTCTGAGAGTCTTTAGGTGCCTTTTGGCAAACTCCAAGTGGGCTATCATTTGCCTTTTACTGAGGAGTGGCTTCCGTCTGGCCACTCTACCATGATGACCTGATTGGTGGAGTGCTGCAGAGATGGTTGTCCTTCTGGAAGGTTCTCCCATCTCCACAGAGGAACTCTGGATCTCTGTCAGAGTGACCATCGGGTTCTTGGTCACCTCCCTGGCCAATGCCCTTCACCCCCGATTGCTCAGTTTTGCCGGGCGGCCAGTTCTAGGAAGAATCTTGGTGATTCAAACTTCTTCTATTTAAGAATGATAGAGGTCACTGTGTTCTTGGGGACGTTCAATGCTGCAGAAATGTTTTGGTACCCTTCCCCTGATCTGTGCCACGACACAAATCCTGTCTCGGAGCTCTATGGACAATTCCTTCGACCTCATGCTTGGTTTTTGCTCTGACATGCACTGTCAACTGTGAGACCTTATCAGAGATTGACCATGATTTGGAAAGGTGTGTGCCTTTCCAAATCATGTCCAATTAATTGAATTTACCGCAGTTGGACTCCAATCAAGTTGTTGAAACATCTCAAGAATGATCATTGATACAGGATGCACCTGAGCTCAATTTTCAAGTCTCATAGCAAAGGGTCTGAATACATATGTAAATACGGTATTTCTGTTTATTATTTGTAATAAATTTGCTAAAATGTAAAAAAAACTGTTTTCGCTTTGTCTTTATGGGGTATTGTGTGTAGATTGATGAGTATTTTTTATTTATTTAATCAATTTCAGAATCAGGCTGTAACATAACAAATGTGGAAAAAGTCAAGGGGTCTGAATACTTTCCGAATGTACCGTATTTATCCCGGGAAAAGGGAGTGGTTTTGGGCAGTAAATCACTGTAAATCTCGGTATACGGATTCCAGCCATTCAACCCTACTATAGATACAGTGGTTACCGTCAAAGATACTGTGGGCTAACTTGGATGTGAGTTAGATAGTCACCTATCTGGTGAGGGTATAAACTTAAAAGCTCTCTCCAACGTTAACCAAAAAGTATCATTTCTGGCTAAGAAAATCAAGATTTCTTGGTACTAGTACCTCTTGGTATAGTAGTTCTCCCTAGGGCATCAAGAATTAGACCTCATAATCAGATAGTCAGGATTACTTCAAGCTCCTATCCTGCAGTCAGGATCACACCCAATCTCCCATCATGTAGTCAGGATCACACCCAAGCTCCCATCATGTAGTCAGGATCACACCCAAGGTCCCATCATGTAGTCAGGATCACACCCAAGCTCCCATCATGTAGTCAGGATCACACCCAAGGTCCCATCATGTAGTCAGGATCACACCCAAGCTCCCATCATGTAGTCAGGATCACACCCAAGGTCCCATCATGTAGTCAGGATCACACCCAAGCTCCCATCATGTAGTCAGGATCACACCCAAGCTCCCATCATGTAGTCAGGATCACACCCAAGCTCCCATCATGTAGTCAGGATCACACCCAAGGTCCCATCATGTAGTCAGGATCACACCCAAGGTCCCATCATGTAGTCATCACTCTCACTTTGATGACCTGAAATGGCTCAAGGTAAAAACAACTGAAGTCACCCAAATCAAGATAGGGCTTATCAACTAAACTGTATAGCCTTGTCCCCACATACTCTTCCTTTCGCTGCCTTTCCTTCCAGTTCTCTGATGCCAATGACTGTAACAAATTGCAAAAATCTATGAAGCTGGAGTCTTATATCTCCCTCTCTAACTTTAAGCATTAGCTGTCAGAGCAGCTTACCGATCACTGTACCTGTACACAGCCAATCTGTAAATAGCACACCCAACTACCTCATCCCCATATTGTTATTTATCCTCTTGCTCTTTTGCACCCCAGTATCTCAACTTGCACATCATCATCTGCACATCTATCACTCCAGTATTAATGCTAAATTGTAATTATTTTCACCTCTATGGCCTATTTATTGCCTACCTCCCTACTCTTCTACATTTGCACACACTGTACATAGACTTTTCTATTTTTCTTTTGTGTTATTGACTGTACATTTGTTTATGTGTAACTCTGTGTTGTTGTTTTTGTCGCACTGTTTTGCTATATCTTGGCCAGGTCGCAGTTGTAAATGAGAACTTGTTCTCAACTGGCCTACCTGGTTAAATAAAGGTGAAATATTTTTTAAATAAAAATACCTATATGTAATTATTTCAGCCGCATTAGAGACTCGTCCGAGATTCCTAAAGACTGGAAAGCTGCCGCGGTCATCCCCCCTCTTCAAAGGGGGAGACACTCTAGACCCAAACTGTTACAGACCTATACCCATCCTGCCCTGCCTTTCAAAAGTCTTCGAAAGCCAAGTTAACAAACAGATCACTGACCATTTCGAATCCCACCGTACATTCTCCGCTGTGCAATCTGGTTTCCGAGCTGGTCACGGGTGCACCTCAGGCATGCTCAAGGTACTAAACGATATCATAACCGCCATTGATAAAAGACAGTACTGTGCAGCCGTCTTCATCGACCTGGCCAAGGCTTTCAACTCTGTCAATCACCGTATTCTTAACGGCAGACTCAACAGCCTTGGTTTCTCAAATGACTGTCTCGCCTGGTTCACCAACTACTTCTCAGATAGAGTTCAGTGTGTCAAATCGGAGGGCCTGTTGTTCGGACCTCTGGCAGTCTCTATGGGGGTGCCACAGGGTTCAATTCTCGGGCCGACTCTTTTCTCTGTATACATCAATAATGTCGCTCTTGCTGCGGGTGATTCCTTGATCCACCTCTACGCAGACAACACCATTCTGTATACATCTGGCCCTTCTTTGGACACTGTGTTAACAAACCTCCAAACGAGCGTCAATGCCATACAACACTCCTTCCGTGGCCTCCAACTGCTCTTAAATGCAAGTAAAACTAAATGCATGCTCTTCAGCCGATCGCTGCTTGCACCCGCCCGCCCGACTAGCATCACTACTCTGGACTGTTCTGACTTAGAATATGTGGACAACTACAAATACCTAGGTGTCTGGCTAGACTGTAAACTCTCCTTCCAGACTCATATTAAGCATCTCCAATCCAAAATTAAATCTAGAATCGGCTTCCTATTTCGCAACAAAGCCTCCTTCACTCATGCTGCCAAACATACCCTCGTAAAACTGACTATCCTACCGATCCTCGACTTCGGCGATGTCATCTACAAAATAGCCTCCAACACTCTACTCAGCAAACTGGATGCAGTCTATCAAAGTGCCATCCATTTTGTCACCAAAGCCCCATATACCACCCACCACTGCGACCTGTATGCTCTCGTCTGCTGGCCCTCGCTACATATTCGTCGCCAGACCCATTGGCTCCAGGTCATCTATAAGTCTTTGCTAGGTAAATCTACACCTTATCTCAGCTCACTGGTCACCATAACAACATCCACCCGTAGCACGCGCTCCAGCAGGTATATCTCACTGGTCATCCCCAAAGCCAACACTCACTTTGGCCGCCTTTCCTTCCAGTTTTCTGCTGCCAATGGCTGGAACGAATTGCAAAGATCGCTGAAGTTGGAGACATATCTCCCTCACTAACTTTAAGCATCAGCTATCTGAGCAGCTTACCGATCGCTGCAGCTGTACATAGCCCATCTGTAAATAGCCCACCCAACTACCTACCTCATCCCCATATTGTTTTTATTTACTTTTTTGCTCTTTTGCACACCAGTATTTCTACTTGCACATCATCATCTGCACATCTATCACTTCAGTGTTAATTTGTTAATTGTAATTACTTCACCACTATTGGCCTATTTATTGCCTTACCTCCTTACTCCATTTGCACACACTGTATATAGATTTTTCTATTGTGTTATTGACTGTACTTTTGTTTATCCCATCTGTAACTCTGTGTTGTTTTTGTCGCACTGCTTTGCTTTATCTTGGCCAGGTCACAGATGTAAATGAGAACTTGTTTTCAACTGTCCTACCTGGTTAAATAAAGGTTAAATAAAACAATTGAGAATAGCTTAAAGGTGTCACTTAAAAATGGTTGAGAAATGTCATGGCTGTTTGAGGGTATTTTTATTTTCAAGAAGTGACCCGTTTAAAGGCCCCTCTATACTGTTGGTTAAGTAATTGAATGCTTGTTGATGTTTTTAAAATTGTATTAAGCTTACAATGACTGTCTTTCTCTCTCTCTCTCTCTCTCTCTCTCTCTCTCTCTCTCTCTCTCTCTCTCTCTCTCTCTCTCTCCTCTCTCTTTCTTGTTCTTTTCAGGCCCTTCAAAAGCAGGAGACAAAGGTGAAGAAGAGCAGAGAAGAAGGGATGAGACCAGAAAACAAAAGCAAAAACCGATATAAGAACATACTTCCCTGTAAGAGCATCTACTTCTAAAGTGCAATGATATAGCCTCTTATCTTTTACCCATCTTCTTTACATTTTCTCTTCCATTTATATTCTCTCTGTCTGATACATCCCCTCATCTCTCTCTCTCATCCTTCCATCTCTACACTCATCCTATTCTCCTCCCAGTTGATGAGACCAGGGTCATTCTGTCATCTGGAGACCCCAATATCATTGGCTCAGATTACATCAATGGCAACTATGTGACAGTAAGTACATGTTATGTCACCTTGTAGTCTCAACATCAAATGATAAACCACTGTTATGAATCCATAACAAGTCTAAACATGAACATGTTTTTATTAATATGATCAAAGACTATAATTGCAAAGGGCTTTGTCTCCATGTAGACAATATTTGACATATTTTACTAACTTTCTCCGTCTCTTTGTAGAATAAGCTGCAGGAGTCCGGTGACCAGAAGGTGTACATCGCCTGTCAGGGCTGCCTTGCAACAACTGTCAACGATTTCTGGCAGATGGTGTGGCAAGAGAAGACAAGGGTCATCGTTATGACAACCAGGGAGGTCGAGAAGGGACGGGTTAGTAACTTTTACTGAGAATTTGAAAGCATTTTCTTTTACATTGTATGATTTTAACATTATAACAGTATAAACTGCCCATCTCATTTTCCTCAAACCATTTCTCCATGTTTGTTTATGCAGAATAAATGTGTGCCATACTGGCCAGAAATGCAGGGCTCCAGAGAGGTGGGGCCGTATGTGGTCACTTGTGTCTCTGAGAGAGATGCCACTGACTACAAGATTAGGGTTATGGAGATCTCCCCTCTGGATCAGGTAGGTACCACCTGCTGGCTCCACCCATCATCACCTCTCTTACCTCTGTTACCACTGTCATCACTGTAATCACTGTTACCTCTGTCATCACTGTTACCTCTGTCATCACTGTTACCTCTGCCATCACTCTCATCACTACCATCATTGTCATTACTGTTAACACTTTTACCTCTGTCATCACTGTTATCGCTATCATCACCATCACCACTGTTACCGTTACCTTCACTGTCATCACTGTTACCATTGCCACCACTGCATCACTGTTACCGTTATCATCACTGTCATCTCTGTCATCACTGTTACCTCTGTCGTCACTGTTACCATTATCATCACTGTCATCACTGTTACCTCGGTCATCACTGCAGTCACAGATTAGCTGAGTTTACAGTATTACTCATGTCTCTTTCCTCTCCCCTCCTCGGTCTGTCCCAGTCGGATTCGGTCCGTACTATCTGGCACTACCAGTACCTGAGCTGGCCCGACCATGGAGTTCCCGAGGAGCCAGGAGGGGTGCTCAGCTTCCTCTCTCAGGTCAACTTAAAACAGGCCGAGTTCACCAACGCCGGGCCAATGATCATCCACTGCAGGTATATTCTAGCTATCTTCCAGTCCTAAACTTGGTATATTCCAGCTGTATTCAGGAAGATAAGTGTCAGTTCTATCCATTCTCCATTGTCTAGAATAATACAAATTTCAGATTATGTTGTTTTTCCAGGATTAAGATTAGTTGTTAAGATTAGTTGTGGTACTCAGCATTTTAAGTCAACTCACAGTTTATCCTATAGGAATTTTCCCCTTGTGATATCAAGAATAGGGAGGGTTCTTGTACTCTTGTACGTTGTTGGTCCCGTGACTATTTGTTATGTAAGCGGACATAAGTGCAGCATAATAGTGTATAGAGTGTTCACCAGGCTGTTGCAGTACAGTTTAATGACAAAAGCTATTTCCTTTGCTTCTTTACACTGAAAGACATCCATAGGGACAAAGTTCTTATCCAATCCACTGGTCTTTATAATATAACCAAACTGTCCCAGTCACGTGTGTGTACAGTGGTCATCCCCTGGCTGAGACATCTGTTAGTGTGACAACATGACAAATCCCTCTCCATTTGTCCATGATCACTTTACACCTCCGATCACAGAATGACTTAGATGATCAATACTGCTCTAGAAATGGTTTCAATACAGTTCATTATTTTCAGTGAATTGCATTGAGTCCAATCACATTGTACTGTACTGCCAGTTGTCCTTACAACCACTCTGTTTGTGTTGTGTTTCTGTGTAGTGCTGGAATAGGCCGAACTGGCACCATTGTGGTGATCGACATGATCATCGAGACCATTGACACTAAAGGTGAGTCTCTTTCATTACCAAAGTTCCCACATTTCTTCAGATCTTCATGATTTTATACTGTATCTTATTATGGCTCTTTTGTTCCATGATCCTTGTAATGCCTGTCATCACTGTAGCATGACAGTGTTTTTGTTGTTGATTGTGATTCTAACTTCCTGGTTATCCACAGGTCTGGACTGTGACATAGACATCCAGAAGAGCATCCAGATGGTGCGAGATCAGCGGTCAGGCATGGTGCAGACTGAGGCCCAGTACAAGTTCATCTACCTGGCCGTCTCTGAGTACATAGAGGCCTCCAAGACCTACAACAAGGTGAGGGAGAGGTTGCAATAGAAGGGAGAGAGGAATATGGGTAATATGGAATCAAATATATATTGTTCTCCTCTCCCAAGTGCGCTGGCGACAGTATATGTCTATTGACAAACTGTGTTGAAAAACAACATTCCAGAAATAACAAGACAGCAGAGAGAGACTCAGATATCAGCTGACAGAGGGATCTGTGTCAAGATATACTTTTCACTGTTGTTGTGCATGTTCTTCTGTCCTCCAGACAGAGATCTTATCATAGACTGCTTTGTAAAAGATGAACATTGACAGAGAGAGGTTGAAATTGTTAATGGAAATTGCTAATGTTCTGGGAAATTCATAATAAGACTATGACTTACTCTGCACATTGACTCACCTTATACCACCCATCATGTCTAACACTCGCTGTCCTCTTCTCCCCTTTCTAGGGAGCTGAGACAGAGTATGGAAATTTGCAGTTCAAACACCAGCCTGCCAGCCGCAAGGTCTCCAAGTGAGTTTGTACAGGGTGTTTCTGTGCACATGCCATTGGAGTCCCGTGCATATTCCCATCTCTCCTCAAAACCACAAGTTCTCTGACGCAGGCTACACAGAGAGCAAGAGACACACACACACAGAGAGAGAGAGAGACACACACACACTCAGAGAGAGAGAGAGACACACACACACACACAGAGATAGAGAGAGAGACACACACACACTCAGAGAGAGAGAGACGGAAGAGAGAGAGAGAGATGGGAGAGAGAAAGACGGAAGAGAGAGAGAGAGATGGGAGAGAGAGAGACAGAAGAGAGAGAGAGTGACGGAAGAGAGACAGAGACACAGAAGAGAGACAGAGACACGGAAGAGAGAGAGCGACAGGTTAGGTAGAGAGAGACGGAAGAGAGACAGAGACATGGAAGAGAGAGAGCGAGAGGTTAGGTAGAGAGAGATGGAAGAGAGAGATGAGCGGATGTACACTTTCTCTCTCAGCTCTGTCTCCTAATGAGCCTAGCTTCTATAAGCCATATTGAAAATGGGACCATTGTTTATCATCGTCGTCCCCCATGTCTCTCCTTCCTTCTGTTGTCCAATTTAGCTGATTGGGCACGTTTGTGTAACCTTTGGAGGTGATACATTTGGCTAGGTAGCCCTACTGTACTCTCTCGCTCTGGAAAGAATGGACCAATTAGAAAAAACTAAACTGGACAACAAAGGAGAGGAAGAATCACTTGACCTGTTAGGATCGTCCGGACTGACCAAACTCTGTTAACTTCCACTCGATCAACCAGCCCATTCTCTTGTCAGGGTTCAAATTACACTCTGATTCCCAGGGATGCCCTGAAAATAGTTAAGACAATGTTAGCAGTGTTAACTGCTATGAGAATGTAGGGACATGGGTTCTTCTTGACCAGGAAACACTTTGGACCCTGATTATACAGCTGGCTATAGGGATCACCCTGGTTATACAGCACGGTTCACCCTGGTTATACAGCAGGCTATAGGGATCACCCTGGTTATACAGCACGGTTCACCCTGGTTATACAGCAGGCTATAGGGATCACCCTGGTTATACAGCACGGTTCACCCTGGTTATACAGCAGGCTATAGGGATCACCCTGGTTATACAGCACGGTTCACCCTGGTTATACAGCTGGCTATAGGGATCACCCTGGTTATACAGCACGGTTCACCCTGGTTATACAGCTGGCTATAGGGATCACCCTGGTTATACAGCACGGTTCACCCTGGTTATACAGCACGGTTTACCCTGGTTATACAGCTGGCTATAGGGATTACCCTGGTTATACAGCATGGTTTACCCTGGTTATACAGCTGGCAATAGGGACACCCTGGTTATACAGCACAGTTCACCCTGGTTAACAGCTGGCTATAGGGATCACCCTGGTTATACAGCACGGTTCACCCTGGTTATATAGCTGGCTATAGGGATCACCCTGGTTATACAGCACGGTTCACCCTGGTTATACAGCTGGCTATAGGGATTACCCTGGTTATACAGCACGGTTCACCCTAGTTATACAGCAGGCTATAGGGATCACCCTGGTTATACAGCACGATTTATCCTGGTTAACAGCTGGCTATAGTGATCACCCTGGTTATACAGCACAGTTCACCCTGGTTATGCAGTTGGCTATAGGGATCACCCTGGTTATACAGCAGGCTATAGGGATCACCCTGGTTATACAGCACGGTTTACCCTAGTTATACAGCAGGCTATAGGGATCACCCTGGTTATACAGCAGGCTATAGGGATCACCCTGGTTATATAGCTGGCTATAGGGATCACCCTGGTTATACAGCACAGTTCACCCTGGTTATATAGCAGGCTATAGGGATTACTGTGGTTATACAGCACGGTTCACCCTAGTTATACAGCAGGCTATAGGGATCACCCTAGTTATACAGCAGGCTATAGGGATCACCCTAGTTATACAGCAGGCTATAGGGATCACCCTAGTTATACAGCAGGCTATAGGGATCACCCTGGTTATATAGCACAGTTCACCCTGGTTAACAGCTGGCTATAGGGATCACCCTGGTTATACTGCACAATTCACCCTGGTTATGCAGCTGGCTATAGGGATCACCCTGGTTATACAGCAGGCTATAGGGATCACCCTGGTTATACAGCACGGTTCACCCTGGTTATACAACAGGCTATAGGGATCACCCTGGTAATACAGCAGGCTATAGGGATCACCCTGGTTATACAGCAGGCTATAGGGATCACCCTGGTTATACAGCAGGCTATAGGGATCACCCTGGTAATACAGCAGGCTATAGGGATCACCCTGGTTATACAGCAGGCTATAGGGATCACCCTGGTTATACAGCAGGCTATAGGGATCACCCTGGTTATACAGCACAGTTCACCCTGGTTATACAGCTGGCTATAGGGATCACCCTGGTTATACAGCACAGTTCACCCTGGTTATACAGCTGGCTATAGGGATCACGTCAGTTTATACAGCACGGTTCACCCTGGTTATACAGCTGGCTGTAGGGATCACCCTGGTTTACAGCAGGCTATAGGGATCAGAGTTCTTCCTGGTTGGATGACATGGTCGGGAAAGACTCTGGGCCCTAGTAACGAAAGAGCCCCCGAGGCACCCACCTCATGTATAATCAAACCCCTGTCTCTAGTACAGTATAGTACACCACAGTATAACACCTGTCTCTAGTACAGTATAGTACACCACAGTGTAACACCTGTCTCTAGTACAGTATAATACACCACAGTGTAACCCCTGTCTCTAGTACAGTATAGTACACCACAGTGTAACCCCTGTCTCTAGTACAGTATAGTACACCACAGTATAACACCTGTCTCTAGTACAGTATAGTACACCACAGTGTAACCCCTGTCTCTAGTACAGTATAGTACACCACAGTGTAACCCCTGTCTCTAGTACAGTATAGTACACCACAGTATAACACCTGTCTCTAGTACAGTATAGTACACCACAGTGTAATCCCTGTCTCTAGTACAGTATAGTACACCACAGTGTAACCCCTGTCTCTAGTACAGTATAGTACACCACAGTGTAACACCTGTCTCTAGTACAGTATAATACACCACAGTGTAACCCCTGTCTCTAGTACAGTATAGTACACCACAGTGTAACCCCTGTCTCCAGTACAGTATAATACACCACAGTGTAACCCCTGTCTCTAGTACAGTATAGTACACCACAGTGTAACACCTGTCTCTAGTACAGTATAATACACCACAGTGTAACCCCTGTCTCTAGTACAGTATAGTACACCACAGTGTAACACCTGTCTCTAGTACAGTATAGTACACCACAGTGTAACCCCTGTCTCTAGTACAGTATAGTACACCACAGTGTAACTCCTGTCTCTAATAGGATAATACACCACAGTGTAACCCCTGTCTGTAGTACAGTATAGTACACCACAGTGTAACCCCTGTCTCTTGTACAGGATAATACACCACAGTGTAACCCCTGTCTCTAGTACAGTATAATACACCACAGTGTAACCTGTCTCTAGTACAGTATAATACACCACAGTGTCTCTAGTACAGTATAATACACCACAGTGTCTCTAGTACAGTATAATACACCACAGTGTAACTCCTGTCTCTAGTAGGATAATACACCACAGTGTAACCCCTGTCTCTAGTACAGTATAGTACACCACAGTGTAACCCCTGTCTCTAGTAGGATTATACACCACAGTGTAACTCCTGTCTCTAGTAGGATAATACACCACAGTGTTACCCCTGTCTCTAGTACAGTATAGTACACCACAGTGTAACCCCTGTCTCTAGTACAGTATAGTGCACCACAGTGTAACCCCTGTCTCTAGTACAGTATAGTACACCACAGTGTAACCCCTGTCTCTAGTACAGTATAGTACACCACAGTGTAACCCCTGTCTCTAGTACAGGATAATACACCACAGTGTAACCCCTGTCTCTAGTACAGTATAGTACACCACAGTGTAACCCCTGTCTCTAGTACAGTATAGTACACCACAGTGTAACCCCTGTCTCTAGTACAGTATAGTACACCACAGTGTAACACCTGTCTCTAGTACAGTATAATACACCACAGTGTAACCCCTGTCTCTAGTACAGTATAGTACACCACAGTGGAACCCCTGTCTCTAGTACAGTATAATACACCACAGTGTAACCCCTGTCTCTAGTACAGTATAGTACACCACAGTGTAACCCCTGTCTCTAGTACAGTATAATACACCACAGTGTAACTCCTGTCTCTAGTACAGTATAGTACACCACAGTGTAACCCCTGTCTCTAGTACAGTATAATACACCACAGTGTAACTCCTGTCTCTAGTACAGTATAGTACACCACAGTGTAACCCCTGTCTCTAGTACAGTATAGTACACCACAGTGTAACCCCTGTCTCTAGTACAGTATAATACACCACAGTGTAACCCCTGTCTCTAGTACAGTATAGTACACCACAGTGTAACCCCTGTCTCTAGTACAGTATAATACATCACAGTGTAACCCCTGTCTCTAGTACAGAATAATACACCACAGTGTAACCCCTGTCTCTAGTACAGTATAATACACCACAGTGTAACCCCTGTCTCTAGTACAGTATAGTACACCACAGTGTAACCCCTGTCTCTAGTACAGTATAATACACCACAGTGTAACACCTGTCTCTAGTACAGTATAGTACACCACAGTGTAACACCTGTCTCTAGTACAGTATAGTACACCACAGTGTCTTTAGTACAGTATAGTACACCACAGTGTAACCCCTGTCTCTAGTACAGGATAATACACCATAGTGTAACCCCTGTCTCTAGTACAGTATAGTACACCACAGTGTAACCCCTGTCTTTAGTACAGTATAGTACACCACAGTGTAACCCCTGTTTCTAGTACAGTATAATACACCATAGTGTAAATCTGGCACTGGCCTGACACGGGTGGCTCAGCGCCCTAAATTGTGTTGGAAAAGCTGTTGATTGGTTCATCCATTTATCTAATTACAGTACAGTATAATGTTCTCCCCGCTGGCCTCTGGTGCCCGCCTGGCCAAGGCTACGGCCACTCAAACATGCAGGTAAGCTCACAATCCAGTGTGGTGTGGGTAAACTCACAACCCAGTGTGGTGTGGGTAAGCTCACAATCAATTGTGGTGTGGGTAAACTCACAATCCAGTGTGGTGTAGGTAAACTCACAATCCAGTGGGGTGTAGGTAAACTCACAATCCAGTGTGGTGTGGGTAAACTCACAATCCAGTGTGGTGTGGGTAAGCTCACACTCCAGTGTGGTGTGGGTAGGCTCACAATCCAGTGTGGTGTGGGTAAGCTCACAATCCAGTGTGGTGTGGGTAAGCTCACAATCCAGTGTGGTGTGGGTAAACTCACAATCCAGTGTGGTGTGGGTAGGCTCACAATCCAGTGTGGTGTGGGTAGGCTCACAATCCAGAGTTCACTGGAGAGCTCTGAGCTGGCTATGTACAGCATGAAGGGAAATGTGTCACTGTCACCACTTCTGAGTCTCCTAAGCTAGGCCATACCTGTTTTTATTTTTAATATTATGTTTGTGAACTATCCTTGTATTGTTAACCTGTCAAGGTATTGTTTGGTAGGGTCAGGGTACTGTCAGGGTAGTGTTTGGTACTGTCAGGGTAGTGTTTGGTAGGGCCAGGGTACTGTCAGGGTAGTTTTTGGTAGGATCAGTGTACTGTTTGGTAGGGTCAGGGTACTGCCAGGAAAGTGTTTGGTACGGTCAGGGTATTGTCAGGGTAGTGTTTGGTAAGGTCAGGGTACTGTCAGGGTAGTGTTTGGTAAGGTCAGGGTACTGTCAGGGTACTGTTTGGTAGGGTCAGGGTACTGTCAGGGTAGTGTTTGGTACTGTCAGGGTAGTGTTTGGTAGGGCCAGGGTACTGTCAGGGCAGTGTTTGGTAGGGTCAGGGTAATACCAGGAAAGTGTTTGGTACGGTCAGGGTACTGTCAGGGTGTGTTTGGTAAGGTCAGGGTACTGTCAGGGTAGTGTTTGGTAAGGTCAGGGTACTGTCAGGGTACTGTTTGGTAGGGTCAGGGTACTGTCAGGGTAGTGTTTGGTACGGTCAGGGTACTGTCAGGGCACTGTTTGGTAGGGTCAGGTTACTGTCTGGTAGGGTCAGGGTACTGTCAGGGTACTGTCAGATTAGTGCAGTCAGGATACTGTCAGGGTAGTGTTTGGTACGGTCAGGGTATGGTCAGGGTACTGTCAGGGTACTGTTTTGTACGGTCAGGGTAGTGTTTGGTAGGGTCAAGGTACTGTCTGGGTACTGTCAGGGTAGGGTCAGGGTACTGTCAGGGTAGTGTTTGGTATGGTCAGGGTAGTGTCAGGGTAGTGTTTGGTACGATCAGGGTACGGCCAAGGTACTGTCAGGGTAGTGTTTGGCACGGTCAGGGTACTATCAGGGTAGTGTTTGGTACGGTCAGGGTAGTGTCAGGGTAGTGTTTGGTACGGTCAGGGTACCGTCAGGGTAGTGTTTGGTACGGTCAGGGTAGTGTTTGGTACGGTCAGGGTATGGTCAGGGTACTGTCAGGGTACTGTTTTGTACGGTCAGGGTAGTGTTTGGTAGGGTCAAGGTACTGTCTGGGTACTGTCAGGGTAGGGTCAGGGTACTGTCAGGGTAGTGTTTGGTATGGTCAGGGTAGTGTCAGGGTAGTGTTTGGTACGATCAGGGTACGGCCAAGGTACTGTCAGGGTAGTGTTTGGTACGGTCAGGGTAGTGTCAGGGTAGTGTTTGGTACGGTCAGGGTACTGTCAGGGTAGTGTTTGGTACGGTCAGGGTAGTGTTTGGTACGGTCAGGGTACTGTCAGGATAGTGTTTGGTAGGGTCAGGGTACTGTTTGGTTGGGTCAGGGTACTGTCAGTGTAGTGTTTGGTAGGGTCAGAGTACTGTCAGGGTACTGTCAGGGTAGGACCAGTGTACTGTCAGGGTAGTGTTTGGTACAGTCAGGGTAGTGTTTGGTAGGGTCAGGGTACTGTTTGGTAGGGTCAGGGTACTGTTTGCTAGGGTAAGGGTACTGTTTGGTAGGGTCGGGGTATGGTCAGGGTAGTGTTTGGTAGGGTCAGGGTAGTGTTTGGTAGGGTCAGGGTAGTGTTTGGTAGGGTCAGGGTAGTGTTTGGTAGGGTCAGGGTACTGTTTGGTACGGTCAGGGTACTGTCAGGGTAGTGTTTGGTAAGGTCAGGGTACTGTCAGGGTAGTGTTTGGTAAGGTCAGGGTACTGTCAGGGTAGTGTTTGGTAAGGTCAGGGACCTGTCAGGGTAATGTTTGGTAGGGTCGGGGTACTGTCAGGGTAGTGTTTGGTACTGTCAGGGTAGTGTTTGGTAGGGCCAGGGTACTGTCAGGGCAGTGTTTGGTAGGGTCAGGGTACTCCCAGGAAAGTGTTTGGTACGGTCAGGGTACTGTCAGGGTAGTGTTTGGTAGGGTCAGGGTACTGTCAGGGTACTGTTTGGTAGGGTCAGGGTAGTGTTTGGTACGGTCAGGGTACTGTCAGGGCACTGTTTGTTAGGGTCAGGTTACTGTCTGGTAGGATCAGGGTACTGTCAGGATACTGTCAGATTAGTGTTTGGTGCAGTCAGGATACTGTCAGGGTAGTGTTTGGTACGGTCAGGGTACTGTCAGGGTACTGTTTTGTACGGTCAGGGTAGTGTTTGGTAGGGTCAGGGTACCGTCAGGGTAGTGTTTGGTAGGGTCAGGGTACTGTCAGGGTACTGTCAGGGTAGGGTCAGGGTACTGTCAGGGTAGTGTTTGGTATGGTCAGGGTAGTGTTTGGTAGGGCCAGGGTACTGTCAGGGCAGTGTTTGGTAGGGTCAGGGTATTGCCAGGAAAGTGTTTGGTACGGTCAGGGTACTGTCAGGGTGTGTTTGGTAAGGTCAGGGTACTGTCAGGGTAGTGTTTGGTAAGGTCAGGGTACTGTTTGGTAGGGTCAGGGTACTGTCAGGGTACTGTTTGGTAGGGTCAGGTTACTGTCTGGTAGGGTCATGGTACTGTCAGGGTACTGTCAGATTAGTGTTTGGTGCAGTCAGGATACTGTTATGGTAGTGTTTGGTACGGTCAGGGTACTGTCAGGGTACTGTTTTGTACGGTCAGGGTAGTGTTTGGTAGGGTCAAGGTACTGTCAGGGTACTGTCAGGGTAGGGTCAGGGTAGGGTCAGGGTAGTGTTTGGTACGATCAGGGTACTGTCAGGGTAGTGTTTGGTACGGTCAGGGTACGGCCAAGGTACTGTCAGGGTAGTGTTTGGCACGGTCAGGGTACTGTCAGAGTACTGAGAGGGTAGTGTTTGGTATGGTCAGGGTACTGTCAGGGTAGTGTTTGGTACGGTCAGGGTACTGTCAGGGTAGTGTTTGGTACGGTCAGGGTAGTGTCAGGGTAGTGTTTGGTATGGTCAGGGTACTGTCAGGGTATTGTTTGGTATGGTCAGGGTAGTGTTTGGTACAGTCAGGGTACTGTCAGGGTAGTGTTTGGTAGGGTCAGGGTACTGTTTGGTTTGGTCAGGGTACTGTCAGTGTAGTGTTTGGTAGGGTCAGAGTACTGTCAGGGTACTGTCAGGGTAGGGTCAGTGTACTGTCAGGGTACTGTCAGGGTAGTGTTTGGTAGGGTCAGGGTACTGTTTGGTAGGGTCAGGGTACTGTTTGGTAGGGTCAGGGTACTGTTTGGTAGGGTCAGGGTAGGGTCAGGGTACTGTTTGGTAGGGTCAGGGTAGTGTTTGGTAGGGTCAGGGTAGTGTTTGGTAGGGTCAGGGTAGGGTCAGTGTACTGTTTGGTAGGGTCAGGGTACTGTTTGGTACGGTCAGGGTACTGTCAGGGTAATGTTTGGTAGGGTCGGGGTACTGTCAGGGTAGTGTTTGGTACTGTCAGGGTAGTGTTTGGTAGGGCCAGGGTACCGTCAGGGTAGTGTTTGGTAAGGTCAGGTTACTGTCAGGGTAGTGTTTGGTAAGATCAGGGTAGTGTTTGGTAAGGTCAGGGTACTGTCAGGGTACTGTTTGGTAGGATCAGGGTGGTGTTTGGTACAGTCAGGGTACTGTCAGGGCCCTGTTTGGTAGGGTCAGGTTACTGTCTGGTAGGATCAGGGTACTGTCAGGGTACTGTCAGATTAGTGTTTGGTGCAGTCAGGATACTGTCAGGGTAGTGTTTGGTACGGTCAGGGTACTGTCAGGGTACTATTTTGTACGGTCAGGGTAGTGTTTGGTAGGGTCAGGGTACCGTCAGGGTAGTGTTTGGTAGGGTCAGGGTACTGTCAGGGCAGGGTAAGGGTACTGTCAGGGTAGTGTTTGGTATGGTCGGGGTAGTGTTTGGTACGATCAGGGTACTGTCAGGGTAGTGTTTGGTACGGTCAGGGTACGGCCAAGGTACTGTCAGGGTAGTGTTTGGCACGGTCAGGGTACTGTCAGGGTACTGACAGGGTAGTGTTTGGTATGGTCAGGGTACTGTCAGGGTAGTGTTTGGTACGGTCAGGGCACTATCAGGGTAGGGTCAGGGTACTGTCAGGGTAGTGTTTGGTACAGTCAGGGTAGTGTCAGGGTAGTGTTTGGTACGGTCAGGGTACTGTAAGGGTAGTGTTTGGTACGGTCAGGGTACTGTTTGGTACGGTCAGGGTACTGTCAGGGTAGTGTTTGGTAGGGTCAGGGTACTGTTTGGTTGGGTCAGGGTACTGTCAGTGTAGTGTTTGGTAGGGTCAGAGTACTGTCAGGGTACTATCAGGGTAGGGTCAGGGTACTGTCAGGGTACTGTTTGGTAGGGTCAGGGTAGTGTCAGGGTACTGTTTGGTAGGGCCAGGGTACTGTCAGTGTAGTGTTTGGTACGGTCAGGGTACTGTTTGGTAGGGTCAGGGTACTGTCAGTGTAGTGTTTGGTAGGGTCAGGGTAGTGTCAGGGTAGGGTCAGGGTACTGTCAGGTACGGTCAGGGTACTGTCAGGGTAGTGTTTGGTACGGTCAGGGTACTGTCAGGGTATTGTTTGGTATGGTCAGGGTATGGTCAGGGTACGGTCAGGGTAGTGTTTGGTACGGTCAGGGTACTGTCAGGGTAGTGTTTGGTAGGGTCAGGGTACTGTCAGGGTACTGTTTGGTAGGGTCAGGGTATTGTCAGGGTACTGTCAGAGTAGTGTTTGTTAGGGTCAGGGTACTGTCAGGGTACTGTTTGGTAAGGTCAGGGTATTGTCAGGGTACTGTTTGGTAGGGTCAGGGTAGTGTCAGGGTACTGTTTGGTAGGGCCAGGGTACTGTTTGGTAGGGTCAGGGTACTGTTTGGTAGGGTCAGGGTACTGTCAGTGTAGTGTTTGGTAGGGTCAGAGTACTGTCAGGGTACTGTCAGGGTAGGGTCAGTGTACTGTCAGGGTACTGTCAGGGTAGTGTTTGGTAGGGTCAGGGTACTGTTTGGTAGGGTCAGGGTACTGTTTGGTAGGGTCAGGGTACTGTTTGGTAGGGTCAGGGTAGGGTCAGGGTACTGTTTGGTAGGGTCAGGGTAGTGTTTGGTAGGGTCAGGGTAGTGTTTGGTAGGGTCAGGGTAGGGTCAGTGTACTGTTTGGTAGGGTCAGGGTACTGTTTGGTACGGTCAGGGTACTGTCAGGGTAGTGTTTGGTAAGGTCAGGGTACTGTCAGGGTAATGTTTGGTAGGGTCGGGGTACTGTCAGGGTAGTGTTTGGTACTGTCAGGGTAGTGTTTGGTAGGGCCAGGGTACCGTCAGGGTAGTGTTTGGTAAGGTCAGGTTACTGTCAGGGTAGTGTTTGGTAAGGTCAGGGTAGTGTTTGGTAAGGTCAGGGTACTGTCAGGGTACTGTTTGGTTGGATCAGGGTGGTGTTTGGCACAGTCAGGGTACTGTCAGGGCACTGTTTGGTAGGGTCAGGTTACTGTCTGGTAGGATCAGGGTACTGTCAGGGTACTGTCAGATTAGTGTTTGGTGCAGTCAGGATACTGTCAGGGTAGTGTTTGGTACGGTCAGGGTACTGTCAGGGTACTATTTTGTACGGTCAGGGTAGTGTTTGGTAGGGTCAGGGTACCGTCAGGGTAGTGTTTGGTAGGGTCAGGGTACTGTCAGGGTAGGGTAAGGGTACTGTCAGGGTAGTGTTTGGTACGGTCAGGGTACGGCCAAGGTACTGTCAGGGTAGTGTTTGGCACGGTCAGGGTACTGTCAGGGTAGTGTTTGGTATGGTCAGGGTACTGTCAGGGTAGTGTTTGGTACGGTCAGGGCACTATCAGGGTAGGGTCAGGGTACTGTCAGGGTAGTGTTTGGTACAGTCAGGGTAGTGTTAGGGTAGTGTTTGGTACGGTCAGGGTACTGTCAGGGTAGTGTTTGGTACGGTCAGGGTACTGTTTGGTACGGTCAGGGTACTGTCAGGGTAGTGTTTGGTAGGGTCAGGGTACTGTTTGGTTGGGTCAGGGTACTGTCAGTGTAGTGTTTGGTAGGGTCAGAGTACTGTCAGGGTACTGTCAGGGTAGGGTCAGGGTACTGTCAGGGTACTGTTTGGTAAGGCCAGGGTAGTGTCAGGGTACTGTTTGGTAGGGCCAGGGTACTGTCAGTGTAGTGTTTGGTACGGTCAGGATACTGTTTGGTAGGGTCAGGGTACTGTCAGTGTAGTGTTTGGTAGGGTCAGGGTAGTGTCAGGGTAGGGTCAGGGTACTGTCAGGTACGGTCAGGGTACTGTCAGGGTAGTGTTTGGTACGGTCAGGGTACTGTCAGGGTATTGTTTGGTACGGTCAGGGTACTGTCAGGGTACTGTTTGGTACGGTCAGGGTATTGTTTGGTACGGTCAGGGTACTGTCAGGGTAGTGTTTGGTAGGGTCAGGGTACTGTCAGGGTACTGTTTGGTAGGGTCAGGGTATTGTCAGGGTACTGTCAGGGTAGTGTTTGTTAGGGTCAGGGTACTGTCAGGGTACTGTTTGGTAAGGTCAGGGTATTGTCAGGGTACTGTTTGGTAGAGTCAGGGTAGTGTCAGGGTACTGTTTGGTAGGGCCAGGGTACTGTTTGGTAGGGTCAGGGTACTGTTTGGTAGGGTCAGGGTACTGTTTGGTAGGGTCAGGGTACTGTTTGGTAGGGTCAGGGTAGGGTCAGGGTACTGTTTGGTAGGGTCAGGGTACTGTTTGGTAGGGGTAGGGTCAGGGTACTTTTTGGTAGGGTCAGGGTACTGTTTGGTAGGGTCATGGTACTGTTTGGTAGGGTCAGGGTACTGTTTGGTAGGGTCATGGTACTGTTTGGTAGGGTCATGGTACTGTTTGGTAGGGTCAGGGTACTGTTTGGTAGTGTCAGGGTACTGTTTGGTAGGTTCAGGGTACTGTTTGGTAGGGTCAGGGTACTGTTTGGTAGGGTCAGGGTACTGTTTGGTAGGGTCAGGGTACTGTTTGGTAGGGTCAGGGTAGGGTCAGGGTACTGTTTAGTAGGGTCAGGGTACTGTTTGGTAGGGTCAGGGTACTGTTTGGTAGGGTCAGGGTACTGTTTGGTAGGGTCAGGGTACTGTTTGGTAGGGTCATGGTACTGTTTGGTAGGCTACTACTAACTGAAAATCTAAAGAGTGCTCCTTTTCTTACACACAAAGAAGCCTACATTGTTATCTCTCAGCTATTTGAACCTGCGGGTTTCTAACATTATGTCCTCTCTCTTGTACTGTCTCTCTTTTAGAAACAAGGAACAGGAATTGTATGAAAACCTAGCCAAAGGAAAGAAAGATGTGAAGAAGCAGAAGTCAGAGGAGAAGAAGAGTGGCTCCGTGAGAAAAAGATAGAGGATGAGAGAGCTGTGTCCCGATGATTTAATATTGAATTTGATATTAACATTTTATTTTAAAAGATTTATTTCAGTGTTTTTTTTTTATATCAAGCAATAAAGTTGATGTCTGTGATATAATTAAGGTTATAAAGCAAAGTACTGATATACTTGGGCCCTGGGCCGTGAACCATGGAACCATTCTGCACCCATGCAAATGGTAATGTATTGACATTTTTGCTGACAAATCTCAGAGTAATATGCATTAATTTCTTTCTTCATCACAATTGTATTGTATCCATGGGTGCAAAGCTTATAGAATATTCTACAATGAATATAATAAAATGCCATGACCACGGGATCTAGCACAGCGGGGACATACTGCCACTCCAATGAAAGTTTTAAATAAGACATATCTCTTTAATGAGCTATTATGTTTATAGACTAATATTGGCAACATCACTGGGCTCCCCCAGAGTCTCCGACGACCCGCAGTGACTGCCCCGAGTGAGAGGAAAACATTGAGCGAGATGAATGAACTTTCCCCCCGCCTCCCTCTCCCTCTTCTCCGCATGTGATACAGGACACAGTCTGCTCTCCAAACAGTGATAGTGAAGGAGAGCGAGAGAAACTTTGAAAACGTTTGCGTGTGTAATGTTTACTGTTCATTTCTGATTGCTTATTTCACTTTTGTTTAATGTTTTTCACATGTTTTGGCAATGTAAGTATGTTTCCCATGCCAATAAAGCAATTGTGAATAGAGAGAAGGCCGTTTAATTAACGCGGAAAGGGCACAGACCTACCCAGTTGCCACTTTAGGAATAGGATTAGTGGAACAAAAACTGTTTGCATAAAGCTCCGTAAGGAAGAGTTTACACTTTCCGAGGGAGGGGAGAGGGAGCGAATAGGGAACTTAGAGGGGTTGTGCACCGTCTGCATCAACAATCGATACCCGGGAATTGAAGGAGAGAAGAGAGCGTTTGACGGTCATTTTGGATACTGCCGCCACTCTGTTAAAAACATTCCAGCAGCTCAATCATTCCTTTATCGCGTTGCAGTTTTGCGTAAAACCGCATACCTTCTGACTGACACTAGCAGACAGAAGGTTAGCTCACAGGTTGCATAAGTGTTATTATTATCGAACAATATGGTAGTGGTGAGAGCAGTGAAAAGAACAGAAGGATAATATCTGTAGAGACGAGGCAACACTGTAGGTTACAGTTTTCTTTGTTGAGTTCCTCTGCAAAACTAAAGGGTAAAAGATGTCTAAACCAAATTACACAGGAACCTTTCACATGGTGTCTCAAGATAACTTCGAGAACTACCTCGCAGCTTTGGGTAAGATCATATGAATCGTAATGTCTTTGTCTGTTAGCACATATATTAGCTACAAATGCGTCATTGTTAAAAAGTCTCCAATTCGTGTAGTTGTAATATGTAAAATGACACGTGTTAAGAGCTTACTGTGCCTCTGCAACTTGCCTCCTTTCATTTAACACGATTCATTCATTCTATTTTACTGAACTTAAAATATTATTTTCCTTTGTTTGCCTACTGCTTTGAGATGAATTTTAGGGGTAGTGACTCATCCAAAGGCTTGCCATCTCTATTCCCAGAGCTGAGTGATAGATCATCATGGCGCCTTAGCCTGTAAATGACCCTGGACACAGACAGGGGTGTGTGTGTGTGTCTCTGTCTGTGGGTGTGTGATATCTGGAAACATTAACATGAGATGTAAAAGGACAGACACAGCTGTAGGTCAGAGATGTTGCCTCAGATACACTACCTCATTACTAGAATGGCAAGGTGTTATGTTTGGTTGATTAATTCTCTCCCTCTCTCTCTCCATCAGATATACATTTTGCCCTGCGGAAGATAGTGTGTATGTTGAAGCCCACTAAACAGATAGTCCATGACCCGGCCACGGGCAGTATGAAGATCCGCACACTCACCACCTTTAAGGACTTTGATATGGATTTCAAACTGGGTCAGGTCTTCACCGAGGACCTGGGACCTGTGGATGGACGAGTCTGTCAGGTGTGTGTGTTAACAGTTCTGCGTGTATGGGTGGGTGGGTGGTCTCTGTTCCTCATCATGTGCTGTTTGTAAAGACACTGGCTAAATGTATTTCTGTTATCTGGTGATGTTTTCCCTTATGTTTGCCTGTTTCATGGCTTCATTTAGGTGTACTTGTCATACTACTTTGCTTTGTTTGGGTGAATAGACTTTTTGCCAGCTGTGTGTGTTGCTATTTTGGCCCGTCTGTGAGAGTGTACCTCCTGTCATAACCACCCCGTTGCTTGTTTTCAGACCAGGCCAAACTGAGAGTGGTACAAGGCAGTGTGTGTGTGTGTGTGTGTGTGTGTGCTTTCATGTTTTTTTGCAGACCGCTGCGTGTGTGTGTTAACCCTGTTTTTAGACCACAGTGGACTGGGAGGGTGATAAGCTGGTGTGTGTTCAGAGAGGAGAGAAGGAGGGAAGAGGATGGACACACTGGCTGGAGGGAGACAAGCTACACCTGGTGAGAATGGAGGGAGGGAGGGAGGGATTAACAGAGAGGGATAAAGATTGGAAGGGAATAGGAATAGAGGTGAACACAAGGCCAGAGAAAGGGAGGAAAGCAGGAAAGATTTGGGAGGAAAGAACATGCTGGATTGATATACCATTTTGAAAGTGGGGGATATGCAAATCAGATTTGGTAATGGAAGTTATTCACTGCCTACGTTGTATGTGTGCACGTGTCCATGCGTGTGTTTGTGTGAGAACAAATGAGGTCCTTCTAAAAAAAAGAGGGGGTGTATGGCCCTCAATCCTCCTTATTTGTTGCCTGTTCATGGGAAAGAAATGTGTGGGGCCCGAAGAAGGAGAAAGAAACAGAGGAAAACACTTAAGAGTCTTCAGGGTGAAGGAATGGGCAGGAACAGGAAGAATAAGGAAAGGTTATTGTTCGTTACCATTTTAATGAGCTAAATACAGACTTCAACAAGACTCTTCATAGTGAAGGGATTGGGAGGAGAATCACAAGCTTCTGTTTAGGCCTGTGCTTCAGATGGACTTTAGTTGGACAATATGTTTTAGAAGCATTTGGGAGCTGTTGAATAAAACAATGCTGATTGTTTGAAATCGTAATCAGCATTTGCATGTAATCACAAGCAAAAACATATTGCCCAACTAAAGTCCATCTGAAGCACAGGCCTAAACAGAAGCTTGTGATTCTCCTCCCAATCCCTTCACTATGAAGAGTCTTGTTGAAGTCTGTATTTAGCTCATTAAAATGTTAAACAATAACCTTTCCTTATTCTTCCTGTTCCTGCCCATTCCTTCACCCTGAAGACTCTTTGCTTGTGATTACATGCAAATGCTGATTACGATTTCAAACAATCAGCATTGTTTTATTAAACAGCTTCTAAAAGAAAACAATACCTCATTGATATTTTGTTCAAATCCGAAAGAGACGTTTGGAAATAAATGCCACTGGGGATCAGGCAGTAAAGGGTGGATTTGGTGAGTAACACAAGAAAAGGGGGAGGGAGGGGGGGAGTGCGATTGAGAGCGGGGAAGTACATGTGTGGGGGGGGTGGAGATGAGGAAATGGTCAAAAAAGGAAGGGGAGAGAGCGAGATGGAGAGAGGGGCGATAGGATTACAGAGAGAAAAGAGCACAGCGTTTTTATTGTGACTGAGACCATTAAAGATCTTTTCGCACGCACGCACTCACTCTCTCACACACACTCCCACACTCACCCACCCACCCACGCACGCACTCACTCTCACACTCACCCACCCACGCACGCACGCTCTCACACACACACACTCCCACACTCACCCACGCACGCACTCACTCTCACACTCACCCACCCACCCACGCACGCACTCACTCTCTCACACACACTCCCACACTCACCCACCCACCCACGCACGCACTCACTCTCACATTCACCCACCCACGCACGCACGCTCTCTCACACACACACTCCCACACTCACCCACGCACGCGCTCACTCTCACACTCACCCACCCACCCACGCACGCACGCACTCACTCTCACACACACACTCCCACACTCACCCACGCACGCACTCACTCACTCTCACACTCACCCACGCACACACTCACTCTCACACACACACTCCCACGCACGCACACTCACTCTCACACTCACCCACCCACGCACACACTCACTCTCACACACACACTCACCCACCCACGCACGTACGCACACACTCACTCACTCTCACACACACACTCCCACACTCACCCACGCACGCACGCACTCACTCTCTCACACACACACTCCCACACTCACACACCCAAACTCCTCCCTCTTTTCTCTTTCTCCACCCTCTTCTCAATCCATCCTTTTTTTGCCCTCTAGGAGATGAGAGTTGGAGATGTGGTCGCCAGGCAACTCTTCAAGAAGGCAGACTGAAACCACTGGGAAAGATCTCGTTCATCAACTCAACGTTCATGATTCTCATTAGAAAACAGTCTAGGACTTGGTATATAAGTGCCATAGTTTTTTAAATATGATCATTGTTTTAAAACCATTACTTAATGGACAACA
Organism: Salmo trutta; assembly: GCF_901001165.1. Classification (NCBI taxonomy): domain Eukaryota; kingdom Metazoa; phylum Chordata; class Actinopteri; order Salmoniformes; family Salmonidae; genus Salmo; species Salmo trutta. The sequence goes on along the minus strand of NC_042993.1, from coordinate 9,583,970 downwards.
TTTAAGATATTTTTTAATTAGTGTGGTATTTCATTGTGGGAAAGATTATCAATGGTATGTTTTGAATGTTGTCATGGTACAGTGCAGGGTGAATTGTGTAAACATTCCCAATGTGTTTCCTCGTATAGCACTACGATAGTTCACAATGCCATTGAATGTTCCCTTTTGTGTTGTATGTGGCTGTTCTGTGTCCAAATATACCACCTGATGCTCCACACTATAAATACAGATGTTGTCTCTTTATGGAACCCATTGTCATGACGTTGGCCTGTGGGTAAGGTTTATGACCCCCCCATAAATACCATTCTCCCTTCCCCTCTCTCTCTGACCCTACTGAAGGACTTGAATAGCCTGTGTTAAATATAGAGAGTCTGGGAACATCAAACAAATGGGGAAAAGGAACCATATTTTGATAATAAAACCAGTTGGAAATATGCTTGATAACGTAATGAGTATGTATGTCAGTTCATTGTTATCTGAGACATGATTGATGACAGGACGACATAAACTGTACCTGAGAAAGTATACACCCTCTAGTTATCAGAGTCACATGGAATTGTTATGCAATTGAAATGTTTGATATTGAAATTGTTTGTTAGGAGATTAAATGTAATTTTAGCTTCCAAATGAGAGAATTGGGTTTTCATAAGGAAGGTGCCCTGGCCGATCAGTGGCCCAACCCTGTGAAGAGACATGGGGTTATAAACGATGGGGCGCCTCCTTCCCCCCTCTCCACTATATAAGCCTTTGACGAGGGGATGGCCAGTGTGTTCCAGTACGGGAGGTCTGCAGCCTCTACGTTAGAAGGACAGACACATATCAAGGACAGAACTAAGCCAACCTCGGCGTGAGCTATGGTATGAACTAGTATGAACTTTGAGCTTATTCACTACAGAAGTGATACTTCCTAGCCGTTGAGTTAGCCGCTGCTAACGTGGGCTAGGAAAGGACGGATGACGGATCCTGTCTAACAACCAGACGAAGATACCACCACGTATCCAAGTTACCACCATTGACATTCATCCACTACAGGAAGATCTGTTGGCCAACCCGGCCAGCATCTACGACCAATCTACCGAAGCGCAGCTCAGAATAAATATTTATTGCATTTTCCTTTTCCAAATGGGCGGTAATTTAGAATGCATAAGATAATGTATTTACGATAGCATAGCTGCTGTTTCTTTGTTCCTAAATCTTCCCGCTCTTTCATTCAAGCCCAACCCCCCTTTCCTTTGTGTAACCAGCCATGATACCGGCTCCGTACACCAGGACGTTTTCTGTATGACATCATTTGTATTCTGTGTGATTAGTTAGGTATTTAGTAAATAAATAATTAAACCCAATTTTGTATTGCTGATTCAACTTGTTAGCCAGGGTTCGTGAAGATAACCAAGAATTTACAACTTTCATTATGAGACTGAAAATAAGATAAGGGTTAATATTGACTGTTATCGATGTAAAATATTACTAAGTATTTTAAGAGTTTATTTGGAAGATAACGGCTCTATAAACGTTCTTCTGTGGTGCCCCGACTTTCTAGTTAATTACATTTACATGATTAGCTTAATCAGGTAATATTAATTACAGAGAAATAATTTTATAAGTTAGCATGTCATATCACTTAATCCTGCATAGCCAAAGACACGACACCATATTCTAACTCTTCCCTTCAATGTGTATTTATGTATACGCTGTGATCGAAAGTCAGTTCAGCGTTTTTCACTCCAATTGGTTAGGAATTGGGGAAGGTATGCTTAGCCTTGGTCTGTGCCTGATCTTTTTGTTTTACTATTTGGTCTTTTGATCAATCCGATCAGCTCCAAAAAATATTTGATGTTATTGGTCAAAAGACCAATGGAAAAAAATATCAGACTTGGGCTGCCTGTGCGAACGCAGTCCGCAACAGATTTCAGTTGGCCTGCATTTAGCTGTAAATGCTAGCTGATAACACTAGAGGGCAGGGTAAAGCAGTTTGAAGTATGGTAGCCGCTGCTACTCCTATCCTACAGGGGGTGACAAACACTTAATTAATCAGTGTCCACTCTGGTGTTCTCTACATTTAGATTCTGCACTTTGCTAAAGCGTCAACTGTTTTGACAGAATGTTCAATGCTGTGGTTAAAACATCATTGAACAGATGCTGTGATGTTAAAATGAATATCTATCTATATACATCTACTTCATCAATCTCTTTTCCACCACAGTGATGTTCATATCAAGCTACTGACGACAACACGTCTTCGTTAGGGAAAGTCCAGCTGCCCGGGGCTTTGAAAGTTCATTCGAAAAATATAAAATAGAGAACCTATGATGACATTTGACCTCAGTGGTTACACTTTATTTAAGCCCTGCCCAACAGTTTTTTCAATGACCTAAGAAACAAAGAATGTTCATTGATGTTTATAGTTCAGTATATTTGCATTGCAGAGATAAGACTTTTAAAAAAGGGATTGTATCCAGGAACCTTCAAGGAGGAATCTGCTCAGCTATTTTCCCATGTGGGTCTTGTTCATTGAAAAAAGTAATTAGTTGAAAATCAGAATTAAGTCCCTGGCCACTCATCTTCCTGTGGCTCTGATAGGTAGCGGGAGGGTCTGATGCCATTTCCTCTCATTCCATTACTGTGATCCGATTGGCTGAATCGCTCTGATGTTGTCATTGTTATGGTGGCGCCATCGGCCTCAACGTCACAGTCTGACGTATAGCCGTTTACCTGAATAACAGCTGGGATGCACAATGGAAATAGTATGAGCACACAACAATAACCCTCCTCCAACCTCACGTACCACTGAATGTATCATTAATGAAGACTACACAGGCCCCATCTCATCGTGTCCATAGAGGTAACAATACATCTGTATTTTAATGATTTGATTTAGGCTCTTGCAAATGGAGAAATAGCTCATCCTGATGGTTGATTATATGGGCAGCCTCAGTTTAGATTACATTACATCTGATCCATTCTAAGTGAGGAGAGCCATCACATTATTGATCATTGGGAAGCTACAGAACTACTATGAGTGATGGATATGGTGTAATATAGACTAATGAACAGGTTTATCACATATAGCGACTCCACATGGAAACGATGTGTTTTTGGCGATGCGATTTGTCAGGAGATGATTTAAAGGGGTAGTTCATCAAAATGTCTAATTTAATTTATCTTACGGATACCTTGCACTTGATTCAATCCATATTGTCGAAGTTCAGCACTATGGCAGTGAATTACGTGCTTGAAATTGAAAGGTAATTTCCAATTGAGCCGACATATACAGCGCTTAGGGGAACATTGCCTTTAAATTTCAATCGCTCTATAACGCTGAACCTCAGCGATATGGATTGAATCGAGCCCTTAAACCATGGTCCCCAGGGTCCTATCACTCATATTGTTCTGCACTCTACGATGCCAATGCTAACCTGTAGCTCAGTAAACAAACCCAACCTACTCTCTGGGTGTACTGAATACCTCCTTTCTTGTGCACTAGAGGAGGTACATTTGTAATTGTGGTGAACTATTCCAACTACCACTGAGGGACTTTCACCTGTGTTGATGAAGAGTGGCTCAGTGGCTTTCTGGTCCAGGCTCCAATGGCTGTTGCACTCGGTGGGGAACTTGAGCTCAGCTGGAGCGAAGGAAGGAGGTGCAGGCTCTACAGGAATACCAGGACCACTGGAGTTGGCTACAGGCAGACAGGTAGACACACATGAGATCACTGAGTAACACTATCAACATTCATATACTTGTATCTTATCTGACTTTCTGTTATTGTGGGTAAGTCCAACCTCCACTGGTGAAGCATTGATAAAAAGGACAGTCACGAAATGTGTCAACCGGTGACGCCACTGTACTTTACACAACGCTTTCTTGCTATGCGTTAGCTGGCTGTGAAATGTGTCATGTGGTTTTCCAATAACCGTGTCAAGCTCAACATAGAACAGGATGTGGTTTTGTCCCCAAGTCTCACAAACTCAAGAAGCTACAGTAGAAGCTTGTTTCATACCTACTATAGTTTCATAACTGATCTGGAGGCAGTTGTTCTTATTTCTACCTTCACAGGCTAGTCTAACTGGTTATTTATTCGGTGGAACCTACATTTAGTTTGATTTGAATTAAATATATATATGATTGAAATGTCAAATAACCTTTAGAAATAACATTTCAAACATAATTTTTCAAAAAGAGGATATGAGCTTGAGATCGCAGACATCAGATATCCTCTGTGTGTCTACAACGTTCTCTCAACTTCCCATTTTATGCTCAGTCGTTTCTCAACAAACATCTGTTTGTTTGAGATATTAGGCTGAAACATAAATGTTATAACCAGAAGCCAATAGCAGTGGTGTCTACAGTGTCCCATATTGTCGAAGTTCAGCACTATGGCAGTGAATACATAAGCTCCTGTGACTTTTAGCTGCACTTGGACTCATATTGGTTGATGTGCTGTGCACTCAGCTCCTGATCGAGCATAAACATGAGCAATGCATGCAAGTTTCACTATAACTCATATTGTCTTTGATCTGATTCATCTCTAGAGGAAGTGGCGAGTTCCTACGTCTGATGGTGAAAAGCAATGACCTTGTTTCCTTTTATTCAATCCAAATTACATCTAGCACCTTGACACCTAATACTTTCGCAATGTGATGCATATTGTCGCTGTGCAGGAGAGAAAAGACACACTAGGAGTTCTCACTGCCTCTGCATCTGTCACCAGGTAATATCTACTGTACATGATCTGAAATCTGCTGGCTGGGAAATCACACAGAGAAACGAAAAGAGCATTTACTTAACAATTGGTAGGCCTAACTGTCAAATGGGGCCTAGAGTGGGGCTTTTTGAATGACTCCCGAAGAAACAAACAAGTTGTTAATAGGTTATAATGATGTATGTACAACAGCCCTCAGAGTGGAGTAGCATACAGCTGAGGTGGACTTGATCAAGCAAGTTGATTTCACCTGTTGACTCGCTCATGCAATCACACACCTGTCAGTAATTATTAGAACTGCCCTGATAGGCTCGTTCACACTTCTTGTTTGTATTTAAAGCCTGTCAAGCCATGTCTCAGTTTCTTTCCAGTTGTGAGTTAAGAGTAAGTTTGTTTCCTATTTCCTTATTTCAGATGTATTGGTTTAATAGGTTTATCCGTATCACCTTGTATGTTCTACAACCTGCTCATGATGTCTCGCCTTTGTTGCAGAACCCCACAAATCCAACTTCACTATGTCCAATCACAAGTCCTCAATAAATAGGTGAACTTTGGCACTGTGTCATTTGCGAGTACTCCTGGTGACATCTATCCAACCAATGACCTATCTAGGTTCCTTAGCTTATTTTTCATGGTCCTTTAAGTTGGATGATGTTTACCGGGTGTACTGCAGCAGATTTCCATCTCCCACGGCAGAGTAGCGTTTCCTTCTCATGTGAAGGACTGTGTGGTGGGTCACTGTAGGGAGTGTTGGAGTGGTTGGTCACCCATCAACAGGACCGGGCTCTAACAGCATGACTTTGTCTCCATTCATCCCGTCTTTGGGCTACCAACATAAACAAGCGCCATTGTGGGAAATGGCGGAGCGATGCTCCAGTGCTCTGGCAGCACTACACCACCCCTTCCCCCAGCTACCCATATCTACTGAACCTGTAATGTCACCACTGTGGACCAGCCAAGACCCTCGCCTAACTCCCAACCGCACTGGACACAAAGCATCAGCTAGCAGTTGCCTTGGAGTTGTCACACGCTTCCCAAATGGAGCCTCAGCGCTGCTGTGGCCTCTCCTTCCGCGCCACACCCTGCTGTGCTGTAAGGCGTGTGCACCTTTCTTGACATCCTGGGCCTTGGCTAATCCATGTCATAGGTTTTCGACATGACCCTGCGCCCGTCCAAGGGGCCAACCTGTGCTAATCCAAGCAGCCATCTCACACGTGCCTGAGGGGCCGACCCGCGCCCGTCAAGGGGGAGCGGCCTACCCCGTGCTCATCCTAGCGGCCAACCTGCATCTGTCCAAGAGGTGGCCTACCAGGTACCCATACAAGGGGTCTCACGTGAGCCTGCCCAAGAAGCCTACCACGCCTACATCGCTCCTGACTAACCAACCTGTTCTTCAATATTATTAAGATGTTTCACTGTAAGGTCTTAGTAAATACCTACAAATTGTTCTACAGTACAAAGAGTCCCTGGAATATGGTGGGAACTCTAGCCAATACTTACATCAAATCCACGATGAGTGCACACACACTTTTGGGCATTGGCAGTGATGTACGCACCTGGCATGTATGATTGACGCTTGGCCCTCCAATAGATGCAGATCAAGATTATGATGAGTGAGGTCACCACTAGTCCCGCCCACAGACTGGTAGGCAGTATCCAGGGACACCCTGATGGAGTGGGAGAGAGAGGGACGGGGGGAGAGAGAGGGACGGGGGGAGAGAGAGGGACGGGGGGAGAGAGCGGGACGGGGGGAGAGGGAGGCAGAGCGATAGAGGATCAATCAAAACAACCTAAAACCCAAACAATCTATATATGAGGCTCCATCTGAACCGTTTCTGAGGGAGAACGCAATGTGCTCTAATCTTGTTTACAGTATTAGACATACATTACTTATGTTAAATCATTCAATGACGAGAGATAGAGGAGAGGATGAAGAAATATTGGTAAAATGCTATAAATACCATCTAGTTTTCTATATATTCTATACTACTGTTCAATAAAAGGAGATGCTATTAGACCTACGAGATATAAAGGCCCCACACACAGCATCGGTCGTCTCAGTCCCAGCACTTTTCACCTCCCTCCCTAGGTCCCCACACCTGAGAGAGGAAAGAAAGGGATTGTGAAACAGAGAAAGGAGTTTAACTCCACAGTTAACCCCACTGTCCCACAATTGTATAAAAATGTCAAATGTTTTGTGCCAACCAAATGCACCTATTGAGTTGACTTTTGATAGAAATCAGAGCCACTTTGTGTGAAGGGTTCTGACCTGGTGTGTGATTGGCAGTGTGTGATGGCATCGTTGACGCTGTTATAGGTCCCAGGTCGGCACGGGGCACAGACTGTGTCATTCTGGGGGGTGGCTGGGGAGTTTAGGAACAGGTATCAGACATGTCAGCTTCTCAAAGTAAAGTACACACATCCAGCAGATTATACAAGCACTGTAATAAGATGTTTTGTTCTGCCAAAGGCCCACAGTGGTTTAAACATTGACCCTGAGTGCATCTTATTAGACTACAGACTCAGTTTTTTTGTCAGGTGTCTTTTCAATACCAGCCTTTGTATCTCCAACTCATGATCAGCTCAACTCAGGCAATGGTCTGTCATATTAGAACAGGGTGTAGAGGTGAGGAGGCTGCTGAGGCGAGGACGGCCCTTAATAACGTCTGGAACGGAGCAAATGGAATGGCATCAAACCATCATTCCACTGATTTCGCTACAGCCATTATCACGAGCATGTCCTCCCTAATTAAGGTGCCACCAACCTCCTGTGGTATAGAGGTGAGGAGGCAGTTCTCACCTTGATTCACGACCCCTGAACCCAGAGGGCACAGCGCCACGGGTCGGCAGTGTTCACATCCATCGTCTGAACAGTAGTATCCGGTCTTACACACACATTGCCTGTCACTACTGGCTTCACACTCCCTCAATACCCTCTGGTTATTGCCTGAGAGAGGGAGAGAGGATGGTAGAGGGAGGGATGTGGTATTGAGCGGGAGAGGCAAAAAAAGATAAAGTGAGGTGAAAATAATGATAAGGTCAAGAGAGATGAGGAGGTGGGATAGAGAGAGGGGATGGAAAGCGAGAGAAAGAGAGGACGGCGGGGGAGCGAGAGAGAGAGCGGGAGAGAGAGAGAGCAGGGGTGGGGAGAGAGAGAGAATGAGTCAGATCAGAAAGGGATTATTTTAAGGAGACAGGAGAACAATGAGTGAAACTGTCAGAACAGGGAAGAGGGAGGGGGGACTTACTGGAATAGCAGACCCTACAGGGTAGACATTTTTTCAAGGAGTTTAATTCAGCAGTGTAGTATTCATGTTGACAGGTTTCACACTCTGTTTTTGTAGACTTGCCACAGTCGGTGCGAACATACTGTCCTGGAGTGAGGTTGGGAATGAGAGAATGACAGAGAAATGTGATCATCCATACCCTCATATATAGGCCACAGTATTATGCTGTCCATAGTAACATGTTCATCACAGGAGGTTGGTGTCATTTTAATTAGGAAGGATGGGCTCGTGGTAATGGCTGGAGCAGAATGAGTGGAATGGTAACATCAAACAAACGTTTTCCATGTGTTTGATGCCATTCCATTCGTGCCGCTCAAGCCATTATTATGAGCCGTCCTCCCCTCAGCAGCCTCCTCTGGTGTTCATGTAGTGTTGTGGAGATAAAGGGACTGCTGTTTTCCCCTCGATACTGCAGATCATCATTTAATAATATGGTCATGTTGCAGACAAACAGTTAAAACATATAATATGGTCATGTTGCAGACAAACAGTTAATACATATAATATGGTCATGTTGCAGACAAACAGTTAAAACATATAATATGTATGTGTGGCACATGTATAACGCTGGTCTTTCAGACATCTTGTTCCAACAGCCACCTGAACAACAGAAACACACTAGTAGTCACTGACCTTTACGACAACAGAAACACACCAGTAGTCACTGCCCTTTACGACAACAGAAACACACCAGTAGTCACTGACCTTTACGACAACATAAACACACTAGTAGTCACTGACCTTTACGACAACAGAAACACACCAGTAGTCACTGACCTTTACGACAACAGAAACACACCAGTAGTCACTGACCTTTACGACAACAGAAACACACCAGTAGTCACTGACCTTTACGACAACAGAAACACACCAGTAGTCACTGACCTTTACGACAACAGAAACACACCAGTAGTCACTGACCTTTACGACAACAGAAACACACCAGTAGTCACTGACCTTTACGACAACAGAAACACACCAGTAGTCACTGACCTTTACGACAACAGAAACACACCAGTAGTCACTGACCTTTACGACAACAGAAACACACCAGTAGTCACTGACCTTTACGACAACAGAAACACACCAGTAGTCACTGACCTTTACGACAACAGAAACACACCAGTAGTCACTGACCTTTACGACAACAGAAACACACCATTAGTCACTGACCTTTACGACAACAGAAACACACCAGTAGTCACTGACCTTTACGACAACAGAAACACACCAGTAGTCACTGACCTTTACGACAACAGAAACACACCAGTAGTCACTGACCTTTACGACAACAGAAACACACTAGTAGTCACTGACCTTTACGACAACAGAAACACACCAGTAGTCACTGACCTTTACGACAACAGAAACACACCAGTAGTCACTGACCTTTACGACAACAGAAACACACCAGTAGTCACTGACCTTTACGACAACAGAAACACACCAGTAGTCACTGACCTTTACGACAACAGAAACACACCAGTAGTCACTGACCTTTACGACAACGCTCACAGCACCTTTTCACCCCAGAAGCATCATGAAGGTATTCCTCAGTTTTGCATTCTGATCCAGTCATCTCTAGTCCATTTGATGATAGTCTCTTTGTTAAAATGTTGACTCTATCATAAAGTTTGTGTTTTTCAGTAATTCTCCTCTGTAAAATCGTTACTATTCAAGTAAAACATTCTTCTTCACCATTAATGTTGTTGATCCACTGGTCTCGGTTGAATGTATATCCTTTCACACTCTGCCTCTCTGGCTCTAGCTCTCTCTTGTTCTCTATCACTATTTCTGACTTTTACTTCTTTCTTCCGCTGAAGTATCACTCACTCTTTGTCTTCTCCTCTGCTGTCTCCTTCGTTCTCTCAGTGAGAATATAGAGCTGCTTCCTCGCCTCTCTCACCCACCTCTTTCCCCCTCGCTTGCCCTCCACAACGGAAAGCCCTGATGCCCCTCATCTGCCCTGTGCGTCTCTCTCTCACCCCCCCTTTCCTTCCTGCCCTCCCTCTCTGGCACGAGGTGCACTGTTCTGGATCGTGTAAACTAGCTGTAGAGAGGAGGATTCTAGAGGCTGCTTTTGGCACTGTCTCCAGATCAGTATGTCCAGATGTGGCACACAATGCACACCAACACAATAAGATACTTCCCCTGACCACTCCACCCCTTCCCGTCACTGTCTCTCCCTTTATTCATTTACTGAACCTTTGTCCTGATAGTGTTGTAATGCTGCTGATCTGGAGCTGTTGAGAGATGTTAGATGATGAGTAGATAAAGACAGAAATATATACCTCTGACTCTTCCTTCCTTCCTTCTTCTCTCTCTCTCTCTCTCTCTCGCTCTTTCTCTGTCAATTCAATTCAAAGGTTTTTTGGGGCATGGGAAACATGTTTACATTGCCAAAGCAAGTGGAAAAGATAACAAACAAAAGTGAAATAAACAATCAGAAATGAACAGTAAAGTTATCTCTCTCTCAACATGGAATAGATGTTGAATTGACGTCTGTGCCCAGTGGGAGGGGTTAGAGGGAGAGAGTCAAAGTGAAATAGCAAGAAAAGAGAAAGACAGTGAGTTTGTTAATTTGCTGAGGCAGAAGTGATCACTTTCTCACCATGCCAGGTGTGAGGTATGTCATGATTTTTCATAATCTCTTATCAAACAGAATATAAATATAACATGTAAGTTCTCCTTGCATTTATACAGCACTGTGTGATATTAAAAGGCAGAAAACAAGCAACACATTTTAAGACGGCCTTATGCAACGATCGTGATTTACAGTTTCCTTCTTGGGATATGTGTAATTTTCTTCTTCCTCAATGGATGTGATTGTGTGAAATTGACCCAGCATTTGTTAAGGATCCGCCCCTTTTTATCAATGTTCGCCTAAAATGACATACCCAAGTCTAACTGCCTATAGCTCAGGACCTGAAGCAAGGATATGCATATTCTTGATACCATTTGAAAGGAAACACGTTGAAGTTTGTGGAAATGTGAAATGAATGTAGGAGAATATAACACATTAGAGCTGGTAAAAGATAATACGAAGAAAAAAAACAACAATTTTTTTTGTATATTTATTTGTACCATTATCTTTTAAATACAAGAGAAAGGCCATAATTTATTATTCCAGCCCAGGCACAATTTAGATTTTGGCCAATAGATGGCAGCAGTGTATGTGTAAAGTTTTAGACTGATCCAATGAACCATTGCATTTATGTTCAAATTTTTGTATCAAGACTGCCCAAATGTGCCTAATTGGTTTATTAATAACTTTTCAAGTTCATAACTGTGCACTCTCCTCAAACAATAGCATGGCATTCTTTCACTGTAATAGCTACTGTAAATTGGAGTTAGTGCAGTTAGATTAACAAGAATTTAAACTTTCTGCCAATATCAGATGTCTATGTCCTGGGAAATGTTCTTGTTACTTACAACCTCATTCTAATCGCATTAGCCTACGTTAGCTCAACAGTCCTATGGGGGACCCACCGATCCTGTAGTAGTTTTAAGGAGTAATATTATAATATATGTACTGTAAGTCTGAACTGATATTCTCATGCATCTCTCACACTTGTTATTTCTGTTTGTCTGACTGTTTCTCTCTTTGTCTATTTGTTTATATTATTGACTCTCTCTTTCTCTTCATACTTTCCTTCTCTCTCGTTCTCTCTATTAATCTTGTGTCCCATCTTTCTCTCTCTATCTCTCCCCCTTTTCACCCCCCCTTTCTCTCTCTTGCTTTCTCTTTTCTCCCCCCTCTCTCTTTCTGTCTTCGTCCTCTCCCCCAGCCTCTGTTTGTTCCTTCTGCCCCTCTGTGCCATGTCGATGCTCTCGGGGTGGGTGGAGTCTCCAGGCTATCCCCATGGTTACCCACCTGATGCCAGTCTGAACTGGAGCAGGTGTGCCCCTCCCGGTTATACCCTCGCCCTTAGGCTGACACACCTGGACATGGAGGACAGTGACGGCTGCGAGAACGACGCCCTGGAGGTCAGTGTGAAGGGTTAAAGGCAATTATTTATATATACACTATATGACTGAAAGGAGGTGCTGTTTTGAAGCCTCCATCTTGGCACTTGGTTATTTTGTCCTTTAAACATGTAATTGAAACACTGTAGAATTCCATTCATTCATATGGAGGACTGCTTCTTCTGGGTAGTGCCATTATGGCCGACTGGTAGCTTCAAGCCTCTCATTGGCCAATACATAGCATCAACAATCCATTGGTTAAAGTCATCCCACTGACTCAAGGACTTTTACTGTAATGTAACATACTTTGAGTTATCTATTATTCCCGTTATTAGGGTGGGAAGGGAGGAATATTAGATCTCACAATTAGAAATCCTAATGTGTCCATGTGTTTTTAAAGACAGGATAGAAGTTTCCTATCCTCTCATCCCTCTGTTAGAGCTTTTCAGATGGAATGCAGCTATTCAATGTGGTGAAATGTCGTTTGACGACCTTGACTCTACCGTCAATCCCTCACTCCTCTCCTCCATAGAGGGCTGCCTTTCTCTCTCATTCCGCACTGACTACTCCAACACCAAGAGACCCACTGGGTTTTACACGATGCAAGGTGAGGAGGAGAAAGGGAGCATTGTTGTATTTCTCTTAGACTATGATGACATTTTTGATTGTTGTTGTTGCGTTACCTCATGTGACCATTCGTTGGTACCTTAGTCAGACCTCTGATTTTGATGAGTGTGAGGAGGACCCAGATAACGGATGTACCCAGTTCTGCCACAACTACATTGGAGGCTACCTCTGCTCCTGTCGCCTTGGTTACCACCTGGACACAAACGGACACACCTGCACAGGTATGGAGAGCCAGAGACAAGAGAGAGAGCGAGAGAGAGACGGGCAAGGAGAGACAGGAAGGGACAGGGAAAGAGGAAGTGAAAGACAGAATGAACAGAGGAGAGCAAGAAGGAGAAGCACTAAGGGGAAATAAAAACAAAGAGAGACTCATGAAGAATGAAGTATTATGATGATGATGATGATGATGCCAATTGTAATAATAACGAGAAAGATGCGATGGCGTTACTACTTGTTGCTCGTACAGCTACCGACTTCATGATACAACACCATCCCTCTGTGATGATGATGATGACAATGAGGGTCATGTTATTGATCATATGTCTCTACCACAGTGAGTTGCACTGAGGACCTGTCCGGCTCGCTGCGTGGTGTGATATCCAGTCCGTCTCGGACAGGCCCGTATGCTGAGCATGCCCACTGCTCCTACATCCTGTCTGTAGAGGACAACCTGGAGCTGCTCCTACACTTCACTGGGGAGTTTGATGTGGAGCAGGGGCCAGACGGACAGTGTGTCGACACACTCATGGTGAGTAGCTGTAGCCTATAAATAGGGCCTAGAGTTTTTCTTAGTCAGGTCATGTGGTCAAGAAAAAAATGCAAATCAATTTATAACATTTTTGACATGCGTTTTTCTGGATATTTTTGTTGTTATTCTGTCTCACACTGTTCAAATAAACCTACCATTAAAATTATAGACTGATCCTTTCTTTGTCAGTGGGCAAACGTACAAAATCAGCAGGGGATCAAATACTTTTCCCCCCACTGTAGTTATGTAGAACTTCGTCTCCCCTCTGCATTCAAGCAGCCCTTCACAGCTGATTCTGACTGGGCCAAAGAAATTACAAAAGCGATAGGTGTGTTTCAGTGGAGGCTGCTGAGGGGAGGACGGCTCATAATAATGGCTGGAATGGAGCAAATGGAATGACATCAAACACATGGAAACCATATGTTTGATGTATTTGATACAATTTCATTTATTACACTTCAGCCATTACCACGAGCCTGTCCTCCCCAATTAAGGTGCCACCGACCGGCTGTGGTATGTTTATAGCCGTGGATATGCGCCCATTTTCCGGGGTTGAGAAGAACAGGGGATTTCATCACCTTGAGAAAGTGCTCAAGCCTCATCCTGTGTTACACCTACAACAGATGGATGGACCACCAGGGATACTACTTATGACATGTTCAAAACAGCAGGGAACTGGGAAATCTCAGACTTCAGTGTGTTCAAGACAACCGAGAACTCGGAAGAAAAATCCAACCTGAAGTTCAGTGACATCATGATTTGACCTCGTTTTTTCTCCAGTTGTCTTGAAAGCACCAAGAGAGCTACTTAATGGTGACAGCCCATCACATTATCCCGGAGTGGGAAATCAAGAAGTGCTACAGACATGCCCCATTTTTGAGAGTCACACAAGAGTGCATAAGAATGTTGAATTTTTTATTTAACTAGGCAAGTCAGTTAAGAACAAATTCTTATTTACAATGACAGCAGAGGCAGAACAACAGATTTTTATCTTGTCAGCTCGGGAATTTGATCCAGCAACCTTTCGGTTACTAGCCCAATGCTCTAACCACAAGGCTACTTGCCGCCCCAAAGCATAAGAAATAGGAAATAGCATAGGCCTACAGTGGTGGAAAAAGTACCCAATTGTAAAAGTAAAGATACCTTAATAAATTGTCAATGACTGAGATAATACGTAATTATGATAACTAGGTCTGTTTAACCCGAATCGATAATTAGTCATGTTAGCTAGCTAGCTTTTTACTCACCGTTTTTGGTCAGCCACAATGTTTTGCCCATTTGTCTGTCAAAAGTAATTCCACTGAACACCGTCTGTCTGGTAAACTTGTTACACAGCTCCAACAATTCTCATTCACGAGCTTGCCGGATCACTTTGATCTTTTGGATTTGGTGAGAGAATTAACCCACCCACTGAGTTATATCATATCTCAATAACCCAGCATCAATAACCCAGCATTAACAATAAACCTTGCTCTTTTTAAAGAAATAAACCAAACTAAGTGACCAAATGTCTGCAACCCAACATTTGGGTCACCCAAACAACCCAGCATTTTTAGTATAGTGATTTTCAAGGCGATAAAACACACATTACATTAGTACATTTTTTTATTTTAATAGCCTTCTTTGTTTTTATTTATCTATACAATATATGAAACACTTTCGTTCACTGTTTAGCATTTAAAAAATGAGAGATAGATATCTCTGAATCCCCAAAACATGTCACTACACCTCTACATCACCAGTGAGACAAGCCAATTCGTTAGGCCACAGTAGTTTCTAAAATGCAGACACATATTTTGTAGTATAAGGACTTTTTTTAAATAACAAAGTCAAGGGACAGCATTTATCACTGCAATTCAAGAATGAATAAATACCATCCATGTTGATCATCCTTATGAACTCAGAATATGTAGGAACATTCTTGCTGATCTTGCTTTGAGTAATAATACCCTGGGCCTCGTTTCCCAGTTGCGATGTAATGTAAGCATTACGATGATCGTACCAGTTGCATCATTATTTACGAGCCAACTTTGTAAGAGTGTTTCCCAAACAAGCATGTAAAGAGAACGTTCGCTAAGGGACTGGTCGAAATTTACTTGGGGGAGGGGTGGCCCAAAATACGTGTTTTTTTTTTAGGGGGGGGCACAGTGGAGGGTAGTGCCTTTTTTCCCTTGGTTTACGTTCACTCTTCTACTTGTATTTTCCCAATAAACAATGGCTTGATATTACCCTAATAAAGTTTTGAAACGTTTGTGGTTTGGTATGGTGTGGCTATCATTAAACTTTAGCTACTGCAGGCCTATGATATGAAGGCAGTGCACCCGGGCGTTTCAACTAGCTCCGACAGTTGAACTTGAGGTGAGGAAGACTGTTTCAGGTCTACCAGAGTTGCTCCTATAATGTAAGAATATAATGCTTATCTTTACAAAATATTTGGATCGAAAATGATCGAATTACCCTCCTTCTGTATGTCTATATGTGCATAGCAGACACAGTAACCATCTGACATAAAGAAATGCATGTCATGCCATAGCATGCCACCAGCAAATCTCTATCTCTCTGGGGTTAGGCCTAAGCTTCTCTTCCTTTATATACACTACCGTTCAAAAGTTTGGGGTCACTTAGAAATATCCTTGTTTTTGAAAGAAAAGCAAATGTTTTGTCCTGTAAAATAACATCAAATTGATCAGAAATACAGTGAAGACATTGTTAATGTTGTAAATGACTATTGTAGCGGGAAACGGCAGATTTTTTATGGAATATCTACATAGGCGTACGGAGGCCCATTATCAGCAACCATCACTCCTGTGTTCCAAAGGCACGTTGTGTTAGCTAATCCAAGTTTATCATTTTAAAAGGCTAATTGATCATTAGAAAACCCTTTTGCAATTATGTTAGCACAGCTGAAAACTGTTGTTCTGATTAAAGAAGCAATAAAACTGGTCTTCTTTAGACTAGTTGGGTATCTGGAGCATCAGCATTTGTGGGTTCGATTACAGGCTCAAAATGGCCAGAAACAAAGCACTTTCTTCTGATACTTGTCAATCTATTCTTGTTCTGAAAAATGAAGGTTATTCCATGCAAGAAATTGCCAAGAAACTGAAGATCTCGCACAACGCTGTTTACTACTTCACAGAACAGCGCAAACTGGCTCTAACCAGAATAGAAAGAGGAGTGGGAGGCCCCGGTGCACAACTGAGCAAGAGGACAAGTACATGAGAATGTCTAGTTTGAGAAACAGACACCTCACAAGTCCTCAACTGGCAGCTTCATTAAAAAGTACCCGCAAAACATCAGTCTCAACGTCAACAGTGAAGAGGTGACTCCGGGATGCTGGCCTTCTAGGCAGAGTTGCAAAGAAAAAGCCATATCTCAGACTGGCCAATAAAAAGAAAAGATTAAGATGGGCAAAAGAACACAGACACTGGACAGAGGAACTCTGCCTAGAAGGCCAGCATCCCGGAGTTGCCTCTTCACTGTTGACGTTGAGACTAGTGTTTTGTTAGTGAAGCTGCCAGTCGAGGACATGGGAGGCGTCTCAATCCCGTTTCCAGCTACAATAGTCATTTACAACATTAACAATGTTTTACTGTATTTCTGACCAATTTGATGTTATTTAATGGACATTTTTTTAAACTTTTCTTTCAAAAACAAGGACATTTCTAAGTGACCCCAGACTTTCGAACGGTAGTGTATACATGCTCTTACCTATACAGTTGAAGTCGTAAGTTACATATACCTTAGCCAAATACATTTAAACTCAGTTTTTCACAATTCCTGACATTTAGTCCTAGTAAAAATTCCCTGTCTTAGGTCATTTAGGATCACCACTTTATTTTAATGTCAGAATAATAGTAGAAAGATGGATTTATTTCAGCTTTTCCCAGTGGGTCAGATGTTTTCCCAGTGGGTCAGACGTTTACATACACTTAGTTAGTATTTGGTAGCATTGCCTTTAAATTGTTTAGCTTGGGTCAAACATTTTGGGTAGCCTTCCACAAGTTTCCCACAATACGTTGGGTGAATTTTGGCCCATTCCACCTGACAGAGCTGGTGTAACTGAGTCAGGTTTGTAGGCCTCCTTGCTCCCCCTTGCTTTTTCAGTTCTGCCCACAAATTTTCTATAGGATTGAGGTCAGGGCTTTTTGTGATGGCACTCCAATACCTTGACTTTGTTGTCCGTAAGCCATTTTGCCACAACTTTGGAAGTATGCTTGGGGTCATTGTCCATTTGGAAGACCCATTTGCAACCAAGCTTTAACTTCCTGACTGATGTCTTGAGATGTTGCTTCAATATAGCCACATAATTTTCCATCCTCATGATACCATCTATTTTGTGAAGTGCACCAGTCCCTCCTGCAGCAAAGCCCCCCCACAACATGATGCTGCCACTGTAACCGTGTAGGTTCCGTCCCTCTCTTCGCCCCAACCCGGGCTCGAACCAGGGACCCTTGCACACATCAACAACTGACACCCCACGAAGCATCGTTACCCACGCACCACAAAAGCCGCGGCCCTTGCAACGCAAGGGGAAACCCTACTTCAAGTCTCAGAGCGAGTGACGTCACTGATTGAAACGCTATTAGCGCGCACCACCGCTAACTAACTAGCCATTTCACATCGGTTACACCACCCCGTGCTTCACGGTTGGGATGGTGTTATTCGGCTTGCAAGCCTCCCCTTTTTCCTCCAAACATAACGATGGTCATTATGGCCAAACAGTTCTATTTTTGTTTCATCAGACCAGAATACATTTCTCCAAAAAGTACGATCTTTGTCCCCATGTGCAGTTGCAAACCGTAGTCTGGCTTTTTTATGGTGGTTTTGGAGCAGTGGCTTCTTCCTTGCTGAGCGGCCTTTCAGGTTATGTCGATATAGGGCTCGTTTTACAGTGGATATAGATACTTTTGTACCTATTTCCTCCAGCATCTTCACAAGGTCCTTTGCTGTTGTTCTGGGATTGATTTGCACTTTTCGCACCAAAGTACGTTCATCTCTAGGAGACAGAACGCGTCTCCTTCCTGAGCGGTATGACGGCTGCGTGGTCCCATGGTGTTTATACTTGCGTACTATTGTTTGTACAGATGAACGTGGTACCTTCAGGCGTTTGGAAATTGCTCCCAAGGATGCGCCAGACTTGTGGAGGTCTACAATTTTTTCTGAGGTCTTGGCTGATTTCTTTTGATTTTCCCATGATGTCAAGCAACGAGGCGCTGAGTTTGAAGGTAGGCCTTGAAATACATCCACAGGTACACCTCCAATTGACTCAAATTATGTCAATTAGCCTATCAGAAGCTTCTAAAGCCATGACATAATTTTCTGTTTAATAAGCTGTTTAAAGGCACAGTCAACTGAGTGTATGTAAACTTCTGACCCACTGGAATTGTGATACAGTGAATTATAAGTGAAATAATCTGTCTGTAAACAATTGTTGGAAAAATGACTTGTGTCATGCACAAAGTAGATGTCCTAACTGACTTGCCAAAACTATAGTGGAGTGGTTGAAAAACGAGTTTTAATGACTTCAACCTAAGTGTATGCAAACTTCCAACTTCAACTGTATATACATCTTGATTGTATGTGTAGTTTAGATATTCTGTGAATAAATTGATTGCATCTGACGATGCACTTTGGCTGCTCCACAAGTGGTCAGGGTCACTTGCAGATGTGCAATGGTTTTTAAGAACAACGTTACTAATGAAGGTTCTGAGAAACAGATCAGCTACTACAGATACATCTTATGATGGTTCTAACAATGATCTTAACGCTATGAAGGCTCTGGGAAACGAGGTCCAGGACTGTTGCATTTTCATAAAGTTACTTGATCTTTTCAAGCAATTTGTTTTGGAATTTGTGTCAGAGACTTTGGTTTGGTCTGTATGTCTGGTTCACTCTAGCTGTGGATTGTGGAGAACCAGACACTTCTAGTGATGAGGCTGTTTTGTGACAAGGTCCAGTTCAAGTGTGAATCCAAATACTACACACTGGAGGGAGAGGGTTAGTCCATACAGTCTTATTTACCTACAACTGCAGCTATCTTTTTTTCTTTCACTTTTTATGTACATCTCCCCCTTTCTTCCATCCCTCCTTCCCTGATCATTTCTATACAGTATCTTCAGTATACCTGCCCTATGCTTTCTGAGGCTGCTCCACATGCCGTCACTGTCTACCCTACCTGTGCTCTTACCTCTCTTCTGTTCCTTCAGAGAAGTACATCTGTGATGCCAGTGGTACGTGGACATCGGTCAAAGGTCAAGAAAAGTTACCAAAGTGCATCGAAGGTATGCCTCACTATCATTTATCAGGTGTACGCAGTGTTGTGGAGTAATGAACTATATGTAGTTCAACTAGTATTTTAACTACATTTTGCAGTAGCTTGGTGGTAGTTTAACTAAATTCAAATATTGACAGTGTTTACAGTAGTTTAAAAATGTTTTTTTTTTTACCATGTAGCTGTATAGCTAACTGCTGGAAATACACACTACTTTTTTAGTAAGAAACATTTTTTGACCTGCCCAATTCTCACTTGAAACTTGTGTTTAATAAGCTTAATTACACCTTCGGTTAACATGACTCCAGAGTGAGCTATTCTTGCAATTTGTAGTTTATGACATTTCACATTTAGTTAAGATCATTTTCCGCTAAGTCGTTTTTATGTAGTGAACTACTTTTCAAAGTAACTTTAGTTAAGTAAACTAAGGGTAACTTTCGTGTAGCTTACCTTCTTCCAGTGACAAGTAATTCGTAGCTTGGTAAACTATATTTTCACAGTATCTTCCCTAACACTGGGTGTATGACAGTACAGTATCACTGGTGTTACACTATCAATGATCCAGTGTATTGTTCAGACACTAATCTGGATTGTCTCTCTTCTAGTGTGTGGGAAGACCGAAACAGATATTTCCAGCATTGGAAGAATTTTTGGGGGCAGACTGGCAAAGATGGGAGAGATACCCTGGCAGCTTTCACTAAACAGCCCAAAAGAGGAGGAGCATCCCTGATCAATGACCGGTGGGCCATCACAGCAGCTCATGTAGTGGATGGCTACGAAGAAAGCACGCTTACATTTTTCGGGGGGCTGATAGATGGGACAAAATCAAACAAAACTGATCATGACGTGGTTGTCATGGTAACGAAGAAGATTATCATTCACCCTGACTACATAAAGGGCATAGCTGGTGATAAACGCACTAACTACGACAACGACATAGCTCTCATCAGAATGTCTCCCAGGGTGAAGTTAGGGCCCAATGTTCTGCCCATATGCCTGTCTGAGGCTGATGGAGGATTCAAAGAGGGTCAACAGAGCACTGTTTCAGGGTGGGGTGGGACAGAGAATAAAGCTGAAACCAAAATTCTGGATAAAAGCTGCTTCTTGCTTTACACAGCTGTGGGAAGATACCCCCAAAGTACGTGTGAGGATACACCTGTGTTGTCTATTAACAAGCCAATGGTTTTCACTGAGAACATGTTCTGTGCAGGGGGTGATGGGACAGATAGCTGCAAGGGGGATAGTGAGGGTCCATTATTTCTCTCTATGCTGGTATCAGGGAACAAGGACAACAGAGGGCCATATCTTCTGAGAGGCATTGTGTTCTGGGGTTCCCTTTGTGAACTGGGAAAGGATTCTAAAAAGGGTTACTACACCAAAGTGGAGAATTACTTACACTGGATCAAGATGACCATAGAGAGAGAAGACCAGGGGTAAAAACAGTAAAGAAGACCATAGAGAGAGAAGAATAGGGGTAAAAACAGTAAAGAAGATCATAGAGAGAATAGAGCAGGGGTAAAAACAGTAAAGAAGACCATAGAGATTGAGGAGCAGGGGTAAAAACAGTAAAGAAGACCATAGAGAGAGAAGAGCAGGGGTAAAAACAGTAAAGAAGACCATAGAGAGAGAAGAGCAGGGGTAAAAACAGTAAAGAAGACCATAGAGAGAGAAGAGCAGGGGTAAAAATAGTAAAGAAGACCATAGAGAGAGAAGAGCAGGGGTAAAAACAGTAAAGAAGACCATAGAGATTGAGGAGCAGGGGTAAAACAGTAAAGAAGACCATAGAGATTGAGGAGCAGGGGTAAAAATAGTAAAGAAGACCATAGAGAGAGAAGAGCAGGGGTAAAAACAGTAAAGAAGACCATAAAGAGAGGAGCAGGGGTAAAAACAGTAAAGAAGACCATAGAGAGAAGAGCAGGGGTAAAAATAGTAAAGAAGACCATAGAGAGAGAAGAGCAGGGGTAAAAACAGTAATGAAGACCATAAAGAGAGGAGCAGGGGTAAAAACAGTAAAGAAGACCATAGAGAGAAGAGCAGGGGTAAAAACAGTAAAGAAGACCATAGAGAGAGGAGCAGGGGTAAAAACAGTAAAGAAGACCATAGAGAGAGAAGAGCAGGGGTAAAAACAGTAAAGAAGACCATAGAGATTGAGGAGCAGGGGTAAAAACAGTAAAGAAGACCATAGAGAGAGAAGAGCAGGGGTAAAAACAGTAAAGAAGACCATAGAGAGAGAAGAGCAGGGGTAAAAACAGTAAAGAAGACCATAGAGAGAGAAGAGCAGGGGTAAAAACAGTAAAGAAGACCATAGAGAGAGAAGAGCAGGGGTAAAAACAGTAAAGACGACCATAGAGAGAGAAGAGCAGGGGTAAAACAGTAAAGAAGACCATAGAGAGAGAAGAGCAGGGGTAAAAACAGTAAAGAAGACCATAAAGAGAGAAGAGCAGGGGTAAAAACAGTAAAGAAGACCATAGAGAGAGAAGAGCAGGGGTAAAAACAGTAAAGAAGACCATAAAGAGAGAAGAGCAGGGGTAAAAACAGTAAAGAAGACCATAGAGAGAGAAGAGCAGGGGTAAAAACAGTAAAGAAGACCATAGAGAGAGAAGAGCAGGGGTAAAACAGTAAAGAAGACCATAAAGAGAGAAGAGCAGGGGTAAAAACAGTAAAGACGACCATAGAGAGAGAAGAGCAGGGGTAAAAACTGTAAAGAAGACCATAAAGAGAGAAGAGCAGGGGTAAAACAGTAAAGAAGACCATAAAGAGAGAAGAGCAGGGGTAAAAACAGTAAAGACGACCATAAAGAGAGAAGAGCAGGGGTAAAAACAGTAAAGAAGACCATAGAGAGAGAAGAGCAGGGGTAAAAACAGTAAAGAAGACCATAGAGAGAGAAGAGCAGGGGTAAAACAGTAAAGAAGACCATAAAGAGAGAAGAGCAGGGGTAAAACAGTAAAGAAGACCATAGAGAGAGAAGAGCAGGGGTAAAACAGTAAAGACGACCATAGAGAGAGAAGAGCAGGGGTAAAACAGTAAAGAAGACCATAAAGAGAGAAGAGCAGGGGTAAAAACAGTAAAGACGACCATAGAGAGAGAAGAGCAGGGGTAAAAACAGTAAAGACGACCATAGAGAGAGAAGAGCAGGGGTAAAACAGTAAAGAAGACCATAGAGAGAGAAGAGCAGGGGTAAAAACAGTAAAGAAGACCATAAAGAGAGAAGAGCAGGGGTAAAACAGTAAAGAAGACCATAGAGAGAGGAGCAGGGGTAAAAACAGTAAAGAAGACCATAGAGAGAGAAGAGCAGGGGTAAAAACTGTAAAGAAGACCATAAAGAGAGAAGAGCAGGGGTAAAAACAGTAAAGAAGACCATAGAGAGAGAAGAGCAGGGGTAAAACAGTAAAGAAGACCATAAAGAGAGAAGAGCAGGGGTAAAACAGTAAAGAAGACCATAGAGAGAGAAGAGCAGGGGTAAAACAGTAAAGAAGACCATAGAGAGAGAAGAGCAGGGGTAAAAACAGTAAAGAAGACCATAAAGAGAGAAGAGCAGGGGTAAAAACTGTAAAGACGACCATAGAGAGAGAAGAGCAGGGGTAAAACAGTAAAGAAGACCATAGAGAGAGAAGAGCAGGGGTAAAAACAGTAAAGAAGACCATAAAGAGAGAAGAGCAGGGGTAAAAACAGTAAAGAAGACCATAGAGAGAGAAGAGCAGGGGTAAAACAGTAAAGACGGCCATAGAGAGAGAAGAGCAGGGGTAAAAACTGTAAAGAAGACCATAGAGAGAGAAGAACAGGGGTAAAACAGTAAAGAAGACCATAGAGTGAGAAGAACAGGGGTAAAACAGTAAAGAAGACCATAAAGAGAGAAGAGCAGGGGTAAAAACTGTAAAGAAGACTAAGAAGAGTAAGACATACTAGTCAACTCTGAACCTCCATAATCATAATTGTATGCTAATTATTTCCAGTACTTTCACTTTTTATAAAACCAGTCTGGCTTTATAAATGTTCGGTTTTCCCTCAGCAGTGTTAAATGTAACTTCAGTATATAGACAATACCATCCTGTCATGTCTGAATAAAGTCTCTACTCTGTGGCAAAATCACAAAACATAATGCAGTTTTCTTTTATGCATGGTTGTGAATAATGCTTCACAATGTAACCCTGATTGACAAACCCAAATGAAAATATGATTTGTAAAACCCGAATGTTTGTCTTCAATCAAACTCTCAATTAAATGTTGATACCCTATTTTCTCTCCTCCTCCCCCATTTCTACTGTGTGTCTACATCTGCATTGCTCACTCTCTGTGGTTTTTCTGTATTTGTATGTGTATTTGCAGTGACGACCCGTTATTCAGAGCTGTTTTGAGCCCTTCCTGTTTAGCTTTTTTTGTAGCCTGTTTTGCATGTTATTGTGGCATTAAGAAGTGTCGCATATCAGTTTACAGACAATGTAAAAAAAAAAATATTGAGTTAATAAAGCCGCATAGAAACATGGTCTCTTTTTTGTTTTCTTGAGTAAGGCAGCTCCAAAATGCAGGTGTTTCAGACTAGCTCAGGGCTTTCTGTGGTGGTGGAGCAGCCAGCGGAAAATATGGAGGGTTGTTAATGTTCTCTAGTTGCGCTGTGATTGGCTCAGTGTTGTGTCACTCATGGGGACACTACATCACCGCAGAATCTACGGGGAGAGCTTGAAAATTCAAGCCCCTTGGGTGCTGACATAGAGTTACATTAGAAGTGCCCAGCCAAGAAGGCTCAAGTTCATTGGCCAAAGATAAAATGACTCCAAATCACATTATATCTACCCTAGCTTTGATTGGACTGACATCATACTTTCAAAATCTTAGCTTGCAAGCTAGACAAGCAGTCATCATCATGAATCATGTCGACAATCTACTGGCAAATACTTTTCAATCCTTGTCAGATGAAGATAAATTATAGATAAAACGTTTCGGTGCTCATCGGCCATTGGACATAAACATTACACAATAAGTTGGAATTCGCAAATCCAACAAGTGGTTTGGAAGGAATCAATCAATCAAATGTATTTATAAAGCCCTTTTTACATCAGCCGATGTCACAAAGTGCTATACAGAAACCCAGCCTAAAACCCCAAACAGCAAGCAATGTAGATGTAGAAGCATGGTGGTTAGGAAAAACTCCCTAGAAAGGCAGGAACCTAGGAAGAAACCTAGAGAGGAACCAGGCTCTGAGGGGTGGCCAGTCCTCTTCTGGCTGAGCTGGGTTGAGTTCTAACAGTACATTTCCAAGATGTTCAAACGTTCATAGATGACCAGCAGGGTCAAATAATAATAATAATCACAGTGGTTGTAGAGGGTGCAACAGGTCAGCACCTCAGGAGTAAATGTCAGTTGGCTTTTCATAGCAGAGAATTCAGAGACAGCACGTGCGGTAGAGTGAGAAAGTCGAAAACAGCAGGTCGGGGACAAGGTAGCATGACCAGTGAACAGGTCAGGGTTCCATAGCCACAGGCAGAACAGTTGAAACTGGAGCAGCACGACCAACTGGAGCAGCACAACCAGGTGGACTGGGGAAGGCAGGTGGACTGAGGATAGCAATGAGTCATCAGGCCAGGTAGTCCTGAGGCATGGTCCCAGGGCTCAGGTCCTCCGGGAGGGGAGGGAGGGAGAGGGAGGGAGAGAGAGAGAATTAGAAAGAGCATACTTAAAATTCATACAGGACACCGGATAAGACAGAAGAAATACTCCAGACACATAAACTATTGCAGCATAAATATTGGAGGCTGAGGCAAGAAGGGTGGGGAGACACTGTGGCCCCGTCTGACGATACCCCTGGACAGGGCCAACCAGGCAGGATATAACCCCCACCCACTTTGCCAAAGCACGGCCCCCACACCACTAGAGGGATATCTTCAACCACCAACTAACTACCCTGAGACAAGGCTGAGTATAGCCCACGAAGATCTCCCCCACGGCACGAACCCGAGGGGGGCGGAAAACCCGGACAGGACGATCACGTCAGTGACTCAACCCACTCAAGTGATGCACCCCACCTAGGGATGGGATGGAAGAGCACCAGTAAGCCAGTGACTCAGCATCCCTTAATAGGGTTAGAGGCACAGAATACTGGTGGAGAGAGGGGAACCGGCCAGTCAGAGACAGCAACTACCTCTTCCCCTACTGTATTTATTTATTTATTTTGCTCCTCTGCACCCCATTATTTCTATTTCTACTTTGCACTTTCTTCCACTGCAAATCTACCATTCCAGTGTTTTACTTGCTATATTGTATTTACTTCACCACCATGGCCTTTTTTGCCTTTACCTCCCTTATCTCACCTCATTTGCTCACTTTGTATATAGACTTATTTTTCTACTATATTATTGACTGTATGTTCGTTTTACTCCATGTGTAACTCTGTGTTGTTGTATGTGTCAAACTGCTTGCTTTATTTAGGTCAGGTCGCAATTGTAAATGAGAACTTGTTCTCAACTTGCCTACCTGGTTAAATAAAGGTGAAATAAATAAATAAAAATCTCATCTGTCCGTCTCTGTCAGTCTACTTAGTCTGTCGATATCTTTCTGGGCCAAGTCAAACAGGGACGTTTTTTAACATGACTTTTAGACTCTTTAGTCAAACTCCCCACTAAAACAAACAGTCAGCTACAGTACCTGGAATGCTGAGAGGCTGTGATATACAGAGTGAGGTTTTCAGGTCTTACACAGCAGGTTGTTTCACCATAGTCCTCCCTGTCCAATCACAGTCATGGACTGGGTCTATTCAAAACTGGTGAGTCTACTGTTGTTGTTTCTATTGTTGTTTCTGGCAAATTTTCCATGTCTCTCCTGCTTGGATTCAAGTTGTCGTAATATTACTAAACAGACGTTCAGTTACAGTGATTTACACCCATATCAAGTATGAATTATGAGATCATGACTAATCAGTTATCAAAATACTTTTTGTACGGAATGTCTCAACATAATTATTATATGATCAGATACACTTAGTCTCAAATCTCCCCTTCCCCATATTCTGTGTGTCCAGGCTGCTGGGTGTGTCTGTGTGTGAGTTTTGGGTTCTAGTTTCTTCTGCAGTGATTGGCTGTGGGGAACCTGAACCGATGCTGAATGGAGGGGTGACGTTCATATCTGGCTCTCAGAAGCAGCACCTCTCGGTCATTCAGTACCACTGCAATGAGCCGTTCTATAGTCTTCCTGAAGGACATAACGGTGAGACTAAAATCCTCCTTATATTCTTCACTAGAGTGACATCTGTTTTCAACCTGCAGGTCTCTAATATTTTGTAAATTAAACAACTACAACTATTCAATGCCTAATGCATGTATCGTGTAATGATATCTCTGACACTCATGTTTATCAGGAAACTTCACATGCTCATCAGACGGAAAGTGGAAAGACCGCCTGAACAGCTCACTGATTCCTCAATGTATCCCAGGTAACTCACAGTTTCACCCTTGAGTTTGCGTGTGTGTGTACTGTGTATCGTATGTTTTCTTTCCATGTGTGTATCTACAGTCAGTCTGTCCCTGGATGACCAGTAGGGGTCTGTCTGTCCATAGTGTGTGGTCGTCCTACAGTGAACCTCCCAGGATTTGGAAGGATTTTGGGGGGAAAGCCAGCTCCAGCTGGATCCTTCCCCTGGCAGGTGTTGCTGATAGTAAATGGTAGAGGAGGAGGGATAGTGATCGGGGACTGCTGGATCATGACTGCAGCACATGTCCTGGATCAATATCACTGGTGGTTTCTTAGGGTGAGGTGTGTGTGTTAATGAACAGAAACATGGGTAATCTTTCTGACTTGACTCATCTGTTTCTGTGCTAGATATATATATGATACAATGGAGAAATGGACTGTCTGACTGCTGATTAAGTGTATATCTTAAGTGTGACTAATTTACCCTGTCCAAAGGTATATGTTGGACACAACCATGTGGAAAACCTCATCCAGTCTCCACCTCTTGAGGTCACCTCTCCCCATATTCACCCTGAATACAACAATGTAGGCGATGTAAACTATGACCATGACATCGCCATGATCCATCTCAAACATCCAATCACATTCAATGCTCATATCATGCCACTGTGTCTGCCAGCAAAGGACGATAAATACCCAACTGGGCGGAATGGGTTAGCGTAGTTTTTATGTCTGAAACAGTCAACTGCAAATATCTGCATGTTAATCATTTACTCAATTTGTGCATATTTACAGATTTTTGTATTGATTGTTAAAATTGTTGAGTCGTACAACAACTTATATGTCTATTGCGTTCTTCTCTCTTTCTCTCTGCTTCAGCTTAAGTTCAGGATTTGGCCTCAAAGAGCTTGATATGGCTACGAATAACCTCATGTATGTTCCTCTACCTGTGGTGAACCAGACAATCTGTAGAAATTCTATTGACGTAGTGAAAAAGGAAAAAAATCTCAGTCTAACAGACAACATATTCTGTGCTGGGAATTCTGAGGGAGGCAAGGACTCCTGTATGGGGGACAGTGGAGGAGCGTACATCCTAAAGGAGGGTGATTATTTCAGGGCAGCAGGGATCATCAGCTGGGGGATTAACTGTGGAGAGCCTGGAACATATGGGGTCTACACCTGTGTGGCTAACTACGTAGACTGGATCAAGAGGACGAAGAGCCAAAAGCAGGTGAGAAACATTCTAACATATAACTATTATGGATGTGTTTGTGTGTTTTGTTGTTTTGTGCATGTGCTTTGGCTGTGTGCTTTTCAACAGTAATAATGGACCCAATGTGGAATCTGAACCATTGCTGAGAGGAGAAGAGACATTTTGTTATTTTCCTGATCCACCAGTCTGTGGAAGACCCATGGTGTCCATAGAAATACACCAGAGGATTCTGGGAGGAGGGGTAGCTCCAAAAGGACCATGTCCCTGGCAGATGCTTCTCAGTGTGGAAGGAGGGCGATCAGGAGGGATGGTCATTGGGGACAGGTGGATCCTGACTGCTGCTCATGGCCTGGTGCATCAACATAACAACCAAGTCATTAAGAAGAGTGAAGTTATGGTAGTGCAATAATGATTATGGCAGTGTTTACATAATGACTAGGGCCAGAAGTTTTTTTCTGATTAACTCTGGTCGACAATTATACGCTTATCATAGAAACACCCCTGGCCCTACATCTGAGATGATAACAAAGATTGAGGAGGGAGTGGATAGACAATAAACATGCTTCTGGGTGCTCATAGTTGAAGAAACTACTATTTCCACCCAGCAGTTAAATACAGTAACTGACTGAAATTCACACACATTTTCCTTCACTTCATAACAGGCATACGTTGGCGACAACAATGTGGAAAATCTCCTTCAGTCTCCACCTCTTGAAGTGGCCTCTCTCCATCCTCACCCTGGGTACATCAACACAGACGGTTTATCCTTCAACCACGACATTGCCTTGATCAAGCTCCAACACCCATTCACATTCAGTAGTTCCATCATGCGAGTGTGTCTGCCTGCAAAGGGTGCTGAATACTCCACTGGAAGAGTTGGGTAAGAGTTGGCTCTCCTGTACAGTAAATGTTTGATATTTGACAGTATATTTATTGGGAATTCTCTATTTCTGTTTCCATTGTATTTTTTTTCTCCTAAAACTACCTCAATGCAATGGAAATGGAAGAAATGATACTGCATGTGTAATTTCTCTCTCCCTAGCCTGTTTATACTTGGTTCTAACTTGCATCCTTTGTCCTGATCTTGTCCACATTCTGATTGTGTCCAAATAATTACACAGGTGTAGACAATCAAAACACACATTGCGATCTGATTGTGATTAGATCATCCTGCCCACCTCCGGAGGTAGTCAGACATACATTGTGTCTGGAAATCTTATAAGTGTAGACAGATCTGGATAGAGAAATCATTTAAATCATCATCATTATTCAGCCTTCTAAAATCATTGACCGATTACAACAATATGTGTCTTAGAAAAAATAAATATTATTTTGAAAGAATAGCTGTTCAATAATTTGAATAAATGAAGGGACCAGGAAATTTGGTCACAATGCAGACACAGTGGATGGATAACAGACACATTTTAATAGCATGTGTAGCACAGGAGTTTGGCGACACCTTAAAATTGCCCTCAAAGCTCATCACTAAGCTAAGGACCCTGGGACTAAACACCTCCCTCTGCAACTGGATCTTGGACTTCCTGATGGGCCGCCACCAGGTGGTAATGGTAGGTAACAACACATCCGCCATGCTGATCCTCAACACGGGGGCCCCTCAGGGGTGCGTGCTTAGTCCCCTCCTGTACTCCCTGTTCACTCATGACTGCACGGCCAGGCACGACTTCAACACCATCATTAAGTTTGCCGATGACACAACAGTGGTAGGCCTGATCACGAGAACGACGAGACAGCCTATAGGGAGGAGGTCAGAGACCTGGCCGTGTGGTGTTAGGACAACAACCTCTCACTCAACGTGATCAAGACAAAGGAGATGATTGTGGACTACAGGAAAAGGTGGAGCAGGTTGAGAGCTTCAAGTTCCTTGGTGTCCACATCACCAACAAACTAACATGGTCCAAGCACACCAAGACAGTTGTGAAGAGGGCACAACAAAACCTATTCCCCCTCAGGAGACTGAAAAGATTTGGCATAGGTTCTCAGATCCTCAAAAGGTTCTACAGCTGCACCATCAAGAGCATCCTGACGGGTTGCATCACTGCCTGGTATGGCAATTGCTCGGCCTCCGACCGCAAGGCACTACAGAGGGTAGTGCGTACGACCCAGTACATCACTGGGACCAAGCTTCCTGCCATCCAGGACCTCTATACCAGGCGGTGTCAGAGGAAGGCCCTAAAAATTGTCAAAGACTCCAGCCACCCTAGTCATAGACTGTAATCTCTGCTACCACATGGCAAGCGGTACCAGAGCCCCGAGTCTAGATCCAAGAGGCTTGTAAAACAGCTTCTATCCCCAAGCCATAAGACTCCTGGACATCTAATCAAATGGCTACCCAGATTATTTGCATTGGTATTTGTCTTGAAACTGCATTGTTCTTTAAGGGCTTGTAAGTAAGCATTTCAATGTAAGGTCTACACCTTTTGTATTCAGCGCATGTGACAAGGTATCAACAACATCAAACACATGGTTTCCAATGTGTTTGATGCCATTCCATTTGCTACATTACAGCCATTACTATGAGCCGTCCTCCCCTCAGCAGCCTCTGGAAATGTGGGCACAATCTGAATGTAGACAAGATCAGGACAAAGGACCCATGTTTGCACCAGGTATAAACGGGGCTTCTCTCTCTTTCTCTCTCGGGCCTCCCTCCCTCCCTCCCCCCCTCCCTCCCTCCCTCCCTCCCTCCCTCCCTCCCTCCCTCCCTCCCTCCCTCCCTCCCTCCCTCTCTCAGCTGGGTTTCAGGGTTTGGCCTCAAAGATGATGATGAAAAGCCCAGTAACCTCAGGTATGTCCGGATTCCCCTGGTGGACCAGGTGAAGTGCAGAAGCTCTATTGATGAGGTGAGGAAGAAGAAGAGAGAAGCCCCTGATTTGACAGACGGCATGTTCTGTGCCGGGTTACCAGAGGGTGGAAAGGACACCTGTGCAGGGGATGGTGGAGGGTGTGGCGGATGAATCAGAATTAGTTGGGTAACATAGATAATTAAGATGTTTTATTTGCATAATATGCTTATGTGAGATACTTGTCATTAGAATGTATCCCTTTGGATAATGAATGTTGGCAGTTGCACTTTTCCCTTAGCTAGGGCTCAGTCACTTGGGGCCCAGAGAGGGGAGAGGTCAGCCTTGTCTTTCACATGTCCCTGGTTGCTATGCAGAATATCAGAAAGGGAAGAGGACAGAATGGAACATTGTCTACATATGTGTGTGTGTCTTACTGAGGATGGGCCTCTATGAGATACCACTGACAGAGGAGATTTACGATGTCTTTGGGTAATAAAGCCTAAAGAGCATTCCAGATAACATGTAGCTAATGGTTCTGTTCTATACCATACCAGGGAGAGACGGTTCCAGTTTGGAGTAGGAAGACCAGACACTGGTCTATTCAATGAAAACTGTTGACACAGCAGTTGCTGTCTGCTATGTTTTATAGATATCTTTCATACAAAACTTAACCTTGTGACCATTCTATGTATCTGTGGTTCGTCATGTACATTGAGAGGGGTGTATCTTGGCTATAAAAGATCTTTGTACTTTTGTGTAGACACTTTTCAATGGTTCATTAGAGATGGCGCATCATTGAAAGTCAAGGGCTTTTGCAAAGCTCTTATTATTAAAGATGTAGTTTAAGTATAACTCTGACTGGTGTGTGAAATTTGTAACTCTCCTCATTTGGTAATGCAGAAATTAGCCACCACAAGGGCCATATGTCCTGAAGGATGGGGGTTTTCTGGGCAGCAGGGATTGCCAGCTGGGGAATTGACTGTGGAGAGCCAGGCCAATATGGGGTCTACACACGCATAGCTAACTACGTAGAATGGATCAAGAAGACCATGGAGGAGAATCAAAATTAGGGCTGTATAAATGATGCAAGAAATGTTTGAGTTTGTCGAGGATAGCAGCAAATATAACATATAAACATATGTTTTTATTGAATTAAGTATTTTTTTTAACTGAAGCATATTAAATACATTTTATGTCTGTTTTTTTTAACGTTACATAATTTTTTATTATCAACTGTATAGCCTGTTTTAATACACTGAGTGTACAAAACATTAGTAACACCTGCTCTTTCCATGACATACAGTGCATTCGGAAAGTATTTAGACCCCTTGACTTTTTCAACATTTTGTTACTTTACAGCCTTATTCTAAAATTGATAATATAGAATACATTCCTCATCAATCTACACACTATACCCCATAATGATGAAGAGAAAACAGTTTAGACATGTTTGCAAATGTAAAAAGTATTCAGACCCTTTGCTATGAGACTCGAAATTGATCTCAGGTGCATCCTGTTTCCTTTTATCACCCTTGAGATGTTTATACAACTTGATTGAAGTCCACCTGTGGTAAATTCAATTGATTGGACATGATTTGGAAAGGCACACACCTGTCTATATAAGGTCTCACAGTTGACAGTTGACAGAGCAAAAAACCAAGCCATGAGGTCGAAGGAATTGTCCGTAGAGCTCCGAGACAGGATTGTGTCGAGGCACAGATCTGGGAAGGGTACCAAAACATTTCTGCAGCATTGAAGGTCCCCAAGAACACAGTGGCCTCCATCATTCTTAAATGGAAGAAGTTTGGAACCACCAAGACTCTTGCTAGAGCTGGCTGCCCGGCCAAACTGAGCAATCGGAAGAGAAGGGCCTTGGTCAGGGAGGTGAAGTGGCTAGAGCTCCAGAGTTCCCCTGTGGAGGTGGGATAACTGTTATGGGTGTAAGATGGCACAGTGATGCCATCTGTTGGTAAATGTTCATTACTGCAACTCCAGTGTTTTACCGGTGTGCTACAGATACCCGGATGTATAACGCAATATACTGAACAAGACTGGTTACTCGCATCAATGCCTCTGTCTCGTCATTTAACATACAAACAATAACCTTCCAGAATGACAACCATCTCTGCAGCACTCCACCAACCAGGCCTTTATGGTAAAGTGGCCAGATGGAAGCCACTCCTTAGTAAAAGGCACATGACAGCACACTTGGAGTTTGCCAAAAGGCACCTAAAGGACTCTCAAGACCATGAGAGACAAGATTCTCTGGTCTTACGAAACAAGATTCTCTGGTCTTACGAAACCAAGATTGAACTCTTTGGCCTGAATGCCAAGCGTCATGTCTGGAGGAAACCTGGCACCATCCCTATGGTGAAGCATAGTGGTGGCCGCATGTTTTGGGGATGTTTTGCAGCGGCAGAGACTGGGAGAGTAGTCAGGATCGAGGGAAAGATGAATGGAGCAAAGTATAGAAAGATCCTTGATGAAAACCTGCTCCAGAGCACTCCGGACCTCAGACTGGGGCGAAGGTTCACCTTCCAACAGGACAACGACCCTAAGCACACAGCCAAGACAACGCTGGTGTGGCTTGGGGACAAGTCTCTGAATGTCCTTGTGTGGCCCAACCAGAGCCCGGACTAGAACCAGATCAAACATCTCTGGAGAGACCTGAAAATAGCTATGCAGCGACGCCCCCATCCAACCTGACAGAGCTTGAGAGGATCTGCAGAGAAGAATGGGAGAAACTCCCCAAATGCAGGTGTGCAAACTTGTAGCGTCATACCCAAGAATAATCGAGGCTGTAATATCTGCCAAAGGTGCTTCAAAGTACTGAGTAAAGGGTCTAAATACTTATGTACTGTAATGTGATGTGATTTTTTTACTGAATTAGGCAAGTCAGTTAAGAACAAATTCTTATTTACAATGACTGCCTACCCCTGCCAAACCCTAACCCGGACGACGTTGGGCCAATTGTGCGCCGCCCTATGGGACTTCCAATCACATCCGGTTGTGATACAGCCTGGAATCAAACCAGGGTCTTAAGTGATGCCTCTAGCACTGAGATGCAGTGCCTTAGACCGCTGCGCCACTCGGGAGCCCGATATTAATTTTTTTTTGTTA
This sequence comes from Salmo trutta, assembly GCF_901001165.1. NCBI lineage: Eukaryota > Metazoa > Chordata > Actinopteri > Salmoniformes > Salmonidae > Salmo > Salmo trutta. The sequence goes on along the minus strand of NC_042993.1, from coordinate 9,549,834 downwards.
ATCATTGTTAATAAAAATTGCTAACATTTCTATAAACCTGTTTTTGCTTTGTCATTATTGGGTATTGTGTGTAGATTGATGAAGGCAAACATTTTTTTTTATCAATTTTAGAATAAGGCTGTAACATAGCAAAATGTGGAAAAAGTCAAGGGGTCTGAATACTTTACGAATGCACTGTGGACTGGCCAGGTGAAAGCTATGATCCCTTATTGATGCCACCTGTTCAATCCACTTCAATCAGTGTAGATGAAGGGGAGGAGGCAGGTTAAAGAAGGATTTTTAAGCCTTGAGACAATTGAGACATGGATTGTGCATGTCTGCCATTCATAGGATGCATGGGCAAGACAAAAGATTTAGGTGCCTTTGAGCGGGGTATGGTGGTAGGTGCCAGGCACATCGGTTTGAGTATGTGAAGAACTGCAACGCTGTTTCCCGTGTGTATCAAGAATGGTCCACCACCCAAAGGACATCCAGCCAACTTGACACAACTGTGGGAAGCATAGAGTCAACATGGGCCAGCATCCCTGTGGAACGCTTTTGACACCTTGTAGAGTCCATGCCCCGACGAATTGAGGCTGTTCTGAGGGCAACTCAATATTAGGAATGTGTTCCTAATCTTTTGTACACTTAGTGTATGATTTATATAGGAATTTTATCTTGATCACAGTGCTCATTGAGAAAAATGTATTGGATTTCCAGCAAAACATCTGTATTATGTACAGTACAATACTAGCATGGGGACTTATCTATTAGTCAAATCCATAATAATTTCATCAATAAAATTGCAAGGCTTTTTCTAACACATAAATTGTTTATAATTTTCTTGTTTTTGCATTTTCTAAATAACTGTTTAAATGTCAAAGTTGTGGAAGAGCAATCCTTTTCACCTCATTTAACATCTGATTTACTTAACAAAAGTCACATCTCAATCGGTGTTCCAGGTAAGTCATGACATAGCATAAGTTGGGGGGGGGGTTCCTCTTTGGTTCTCTATTGCTCCTCTATTGTTCCTCAAGCAAGGGGGGAGGCCGATGACATACATCACGGATTCCCATCAGAACCATCAACTTCTTGAATGCCCTACTTCTTAAAGTATGCAGTTGTATGTAAAAAAACACTATTTTGCTCAAAATATGTTTTTTTATGCTTTAGTGTGTGTACTTTACTGTACTTATACTTGGTTGGTTGCTTTTGACAGTAAAAGTCGCTGGAAGGCGTCGTTAACGCTCTGACTAGTGTCTTCACTGACATTTTCAACCTGTCCCTGACTGAGTCTGTAATACCAACATGTTTCAAGCAGACAACTCTAGTCCTCATGCCCAAGAACACTAAAGTAACCTGCCTAAATGACTACCAACCCGTAGCACTCACGTCTGTAGTCATGAAGTGCTTTGAAAGGCTGGTCATGGCTCACATCAACACCATTATCCCAGAAACCCTAGACCCACTCCAATTTGCATACCGCCCCAACAGATCCACAGATGATGCAATCTCTATTGCACACTGGCCTTTCCCACCTGGACAAAAGGAACACCTATGTGAGAATGCTATTCATTGACTACAGCTCAGCGTTCAACACCATTGTGCCCTAAAGCTCATCACTAAGCAAAGGACCCTGGGACTAAACACCTCCCTCTGCAACTGGATCCTGGACTTCCTGACGGCCACCCCCAGGTGGTAACGGTAGGTATCAACACATCTGCCACGCTGATCCTCAACACGGGGGCCCCTCAGGGGTGTGTGCTCAGTCCCCTCCTGTACTCCCTGTTCACCCATGACTGCACGGCCAGGCACGACTCCAACACCATCATTAAGTTTGTCGACAACCCAACAGTGGTAGACCTGATCACCGACAACAATGAGACAGCCTATAGGGAGGAGGTCAAAGACCTGGCCGTGTGGTGCCAGAATAACAACCTCTCCCTCAACGTGATCAAGACAAAGGAGATGAATGTGGATTACAGGAAAAGGAGGACCGAGCACGCCCCTATTGTCATCGACGGGGCTGTAGTGGAGCAGGTTGAGAGGTTGCACATTTTATTGGTCACATACACATGGTTAGCAGATGTTAATGCGAGTGTAGGGAAATTCTTGTGCTTGTAGTTACGACAATGCAGTAATATCTAACAAATAATCGAACAAATTCACAACAACTACCTTATACACACAAATGTAAAGGACTGAATGAGAATATGTACATATAAATATATGGATGAGCGATGGCCGTGCAGCATAGGCAGGATGCAGTAGATGGTATAGAATACAGTATATACATATGAGATTAGTTTTTTTTATTGTATTTTTATTTCACCTTTATTTAACCAGGTAGGCCAGTTGAGAACAAGTTCTCATTTACAACTGTGACCTGGCTAAGATAAAGCAAAGCAGTGTGACAAAAACAACAGCACAGAGTTACACATGGGATAAACAAACGTACAGTCAATAACACAATAAAAAAATCTGTGTACAGTGTGTACAAATGAAGTAAGGAGGTAAGGCAATAAATAGGCCATAGTGGCAAAGTAATTACAATTTAGCAATTGGAGTGATAGATGTGCAGATGAGGATGTGCAAGTAGAAATACTGGTGTGCAAAAGAGAACAAAAAAACAAAAACAAATATGGGATGAGGTAGGTAGTTGGTTGGATGGGCTATTTACAGATGGGCTGTGTAGAGCTGCAGCGACCGGTAAGCTGCTCTGACAGCTGATGCTTAAAGTTAGTGAGGGAGATATAAGTCTCCAACTTCAGTGATTTTTGCAATTCGTTCCAGTCATTGGCAGCAGAGCACTGGAAGGAAAGGCGGCCAAAGAGGTGTTGGCTTTGGGGATGACCAGTGAAATTTACCTGCTGGAGCGAGGTGCTACGGGTGGGTGCTGCTATGGTGACCAGTGAGCTGAGATAAGGCGGAGCTTTACCTAGCAAAGACTTGATGACCTGGAGCCTGTGGGTTTGTCGACGAATATAATTTGTAAATGACATAAATGACATAATGTAGGATATGTAAACATTATTAAAGTGGCCTTATTTAAGTGACTAGTGATACCTTTATTAAGTCCATTCAGAGATTTGAGTCTGTATGTTTGCAGCAGCCTCTCTATGTTAGTGATGACTGTTTTACAGTCTGATGGCCTTGAGATAGAAGCTGTTTTTCAGCCACTTGGTCCCAGCTTTGATGCACCTGTACTGACCCCGCCTTCTGGATGATAGCGGGGTGAACAGGCAGTAGTTCAGGTGGTTGTTGTCCTTGATTATCTTTTTGGCCTTCCTGTGACATCGGGTGCTGTAGGTGTCCTGGAGGGCAGGTAGTTTGCCCCCGGTGATGCGTTGTGCAGACCGCACTACCCTCTGGAGAGCCTTGCGGTTGAGGTTGGTTCAGTTGCCGTACCAGGTGATGATACAGCCTGACAGGATGCTCTCGATTGTGCATCTGTAAAAGTTTGTGAGTATTTCAGGTGACAAGCCAAATTTCGTCCGCCTCCTGAGGTTGAAGAGGCGCTGTTGCGCCTTCTTCACCACGCTGTCTGTGTGGGTGGAACATTTCAGTTTGTCCGTGATGTGTACGCCGAGGAACTACTGTCCCGTGATGTGGGGGGAGGGGGGGGGGGGCGTCTCGTCGTTGTTGGTAATCAAGCCTACCACTGATGATTAAGTTGAAAGCGTGCAAAGCCACTCAGTCATGGGTGAACAGGGAGTACAGGAGAGGGCTGAGAACGCACTCTTGTGGGGCCCCAGTGTTGAGGATCAGCGGGGTGGAGATGTTGTTTCCTACCTTCACCACCTGGGGGCGGCCCGTCAGGAAGTCCAGGACCCAGTTGCACAGGGCGGGGTACTATGGTTTAAATTCTGAGTTGTAGTCAATGAACAGCATTCTTACATAGGTATTCCTCTTGCCCAAATGGGATAGTGCAGTGTGCCGTGTGATGGCGATTGCATCGTCAGTGGACCTATTCGAGCGTAAGCAAATTGGAGTGGGTCTAGGGTATCAGGTAGGGTGGAGGTGATATGATCCTTGACTAGTCTCTCAAAGCACTTCATGATGGTCATTTAGTTCAGTTACCTTAGCTTTCTGGGGGAACAGGAACAATGCTGGCCATCTTGAAGCATGTGGGGACAGCAGACTGGGATAGGGATTGATTGACTATGTCCGTAAACACACCAGTCAGCTGGTTGGCGCATGCTCCGAGGACATTGGCTAGGGATGCCGTCTGGGCTGGCAGCCTTGCGAGGGTTAACACGTTTAAATGTTTTGGCCACGGAGAAGGAGAGCCCACAGGCTTTGGTAGCGGGCCGTGTCAGTGGCACTGTATTGTCCTCAAAGCGAGAGCAAAGAAGTTGTTTAATTTGTCTGGGAGCAAGACGTCGATGTCCGTGATGGGGCTGGTTTTCTTTTTGTAATCCGTGATTGACTGTAGACCCTGCTACATACGTCTCGTGTTTGAGCCGTTGAATTGCGACTCTACTTTGTCTCTATACTGACCCTTTGCTTGTTTGATTGCCTTATGGAGGGAATAGCTGCACTGTTTGTATTCGGTCATGTTTCCAGTCACCTTTCAGTTTTGCGCGAATTCTGCCATCAATCCACGGTTTCTGGTTAGGAAAGGTTTTAATATTCACAGTGGGTACGACATCTCCAATGAACTTGCAAATAAACTTGCTCACCGAGTCAGCGTATACATTAATGTTATTGTCTGAGGCTGTCCGGAACTTATCCCAGTCCATGTGATCAAAGCAATGCTGATGCGTGGAATCCGATTGGTGAGACCAGCGTTGGATAGACCTGAGCACGGGCGTTTCCTGTTTCTGTCTATAGGCTGGGATCAACAAAATGGAGTCATGGTCAGATTTGCCGAAGGCAGGGCAGGAGAGGGCTTTGTATGCGTGGCAATGATCCAGAATGCAACCAGCTTGTGTTACGCATTCGATATGCTGATAGGATTTAGGAAGTCTTGTTCTCAGGTAGCTTTGTTAAAATCCCCAGCTACAATAAATGCAGCCTCAGGATCTATGGTTTACAGTTTACATAGAGTCCAGTGAAGTTCTTTCAGGGCCGACGAGGTATCTGCTTGGGGGTTATACACGGCTGTGACTATAATCTAAGAGAATTCTCTTGGAAGATAATGCGGTCGGCATTTGATTGTAAGGAATTCTATGTCTGGTGAACAAAAGGACTTGAGTTCCTGTATGTTGCTGTGATTACACCATGAGTTATTTACCATAAGGCATACACCCCCGCCCTTCTTCTTACCTGAGAGATGTTTTTTTCTGTCGGCGCGACGCATGAAGAAACCGGGTGGCTGTACCGACTTTGACAACATATCCCGAGTGAGCCATGTTTCAGTGAAACAAAGAATGTTACAATCTCTGAAAGGCAACTCGTGCCCTAATTTCGTCGACCTTGATATGTAGAGATTGGACATTGGCGAGTAATATGCTCGGAAGCGGTGGATGGTGTGCTCGCCTTCTGAGTCTGACCAGTAGGCCGCTTCGTCTGCCTCTCCTTCGGCGACCGCATTGTTTTGGGTCGGCCTCTAGGACAAGATCCCATGTCCAGGGTGGAGGTCTGAACAAAGGATCTGCTTCGGGAAAGACGTATTCCTGGTTGTAATGTTGGTAAATTGACATCACTTTTATATCCAGTAGTTCTTCTCGGCTGTATGTAATAACACTTTAGATTTTCTGGGCTAACAATGTAAGAAATAATACATAAAAAACAAACAACTGCATAATTTCCTAAGGACCTGAAGCGAGGCGACCGTCTCTGTCGGTGCCATCTCTGTCCAAGGTCCAAACACACCAAGACAGTCGTAAAGAGGGCACAAAAAAGCCTATTCTCCCTCAGGAGACTGAAAAGATTTGGCATTGGTCCTCAGATCCTCAGAAAGTTCTACAGCTGCACCATCGAGAGCATCCTGACTGGTTGCATCACCACCTGGTATGACAACTGCTCGGGCTCCAACCGCAAGGCACTATAGAAGGTACATCACTGGGGCCAAGCTTCCTGCCATCCAGGACCTCTATACCAGGAGGTGTCAGAGGAAGGCCCTAACAATTGTCAAAGACTCCAGCCACCCTAGTCATAGACTGACTCTCTGCTACCGCACTGCAAGCAAACCCACAACATCGACGTCTGGGAGCAAGACGTCGATGTCCGTGATGGGGCTGTAATCCGTGATTGACTGTAGACCCTGCATCGACTGCCACAAAATCGAGCTGAAGTGGTAAAATTGATATCCACGTTTATAACACAGGGTTGCTACAGTTAATGTTATTTGTGATCATAAACATTGTTTTGAGTTAACATTGGGGAGGATGCATTTTTTTATGACACCTGTAGTTGGACCAACCCTCCCCCCAGTAATTTTCTAACTGTCCCTAATCAGCAGTCAGACAGTCATTTTTTCTTTGTATCATATCATATATCAAGTAGAGGTCTTCACGGATCCACCTGTATCCAAATACCCCAAATCCGATCCGGATACATCCGAACACGACTGCTGCAGGAGAGAGAGAGAGAGAGAGAGAGAGAGAGAGAGAGAGAGAGAGAGGAGAGAGAGAGAGAGAGAGAGAGAGAGAGAGAGAGAGAGGGAGAGAGAGAGAGAGAGAGAGGAGAGAGAGAGAGAGAGAGAGAGAGAGGAGAGAGAGAGAGAGAGAGAGAGAGAGAGAGGAGAGAGAGAGAGAGAGGGAGAGAGAGAGAGAGAGAGAGAGAGAGAGAGAGAGAGAGAGAGAGAGAGAGACATTTATGCTGCTGCTCTTGCTTTCACGAGAATGGTACGTGTTCTTGTTCTTGGCCAATCTAAAGTCTTTAAAGTGCCAATAGGCTACAGTCATAGAGTCTCTGTGTGGGCAAAAGGCTACAACGACCAAGAGCAAACAGGTGGGCTGCTACTTAATATTGCAGCCTCAATTAGCCTAGCTAGCTAACGTTAGCTAGCTTAACTAGCATCTCCCGGTTTGATGCAGTCAAGACAGGTACTACGTAATCATAGTTGATGATAAATATCCTAGCTATGGCAGCAGTTAGTCTACTATAGAGCGAGTCAGCAAGGTTGGTTGCTGTCTCTAGTCTCTTACTCCCTGCTCACAGTGTCACTCGTTCACAGTACGGCCCCTCCCCCGCCTGCTAGAGTGGCACCTCTCTCCCTCCTCTTGCACTTTATCAGCTCCGTTTAATAAAGTAGATTAAAAAAAAAATTCTGCTGCTTCCTTCATTCGAATCGGACCCGGTCTGGATCAGACCAAGTCTATACAAAAAGGGTCTAGTTGTCCTCAGGTCCGTTTGGAAAGGGTCTTTATATTTATAAAATTTATTTATGCGTATCGGGTGTGGGTGGGAAAGCCCCAGGTCCATTTCAGAACAGGTACAGATCTTTGGACCTGTGAAGACCTCCAATATCAAGCACAGACCCAGATGAGCAGCCAAGTCAGAAAGATGACCCATGCTGCTATTTTTATAAACACAATCGCCTCACCTTATCTTCATCCCTGGTATTTCCATTCAGCACATGTGCTGCAGTCATGATCCAGTGGTCCCCGATAACTATCCCTCCTCCTCTACCATTTACTATCAGCAACACCTGCCAGGGGAAGGATCCAGCTGGAGCTGGCTTTCCCCCAACAATCCCTGGGAGGTTCACTGTAAGAAGTCCACACACTAGGGACAAAGAGGGACAGATACACAAGAGGCACACATAGACAGCTACACTCACAATAACTGCTAACCATGTGTATGTGACCAAAAACATTTGATTTGATTTGACAGTGACAGTTGACTAAGGAACACTCACATCCATTCATTCATATTGTAAAACACATGCACATTCACACTTACAGACACAAATTGGCTCCTTGCTGTATCTCATTTCAAAATGTTCTCCTTTCCCTTTAAGGAGGGTACATATTTATTATGAGTTACCTGGGATACATTGGAGAATCATATAGTTGTTCTGATCCTCTTTCTGCTTTGCAACCGATGAGCATGTGAAACTAGCTATTGTACATTGAAAGAGTGTCATTACAATTTTTCCATTGCTGTGAAATATATTTTCAATAGCAAAAAATAGAGTTAACAGCTGTTTGAAGCTGGTGGGCCAAAACCAAAAGTAAAAGGCTCAAGAGTGATTCTCCGCCAGGGAGGTACAATGATTCCCTACAGTATTCAGTGCTTGTTTTCGCATTTAAACTGAAATTGAGCGAAGTGTGGACTTTTAGCAAACAGGAAATTACAGCGTGATTTCCAATAAATAACAAAGCCACAAAGTCAGAACATCTTTCTCATTTTGACAACAGATGCCGCTCCAGTGGGAGAAATCAATAGGTGGATATCACAGCCAATAACAACTCTGGCGGGTAAGTAATAATGTAAAACACGATCATTCCACTATCATTGCAAAATTATTAAATAAATCCTATGTCTAGCACCTATACGTTTTTTTACATTGCCATCTTAAAAAAGTAAGGAAACTATTTACAATTCACTTTTTTACTATGTAACACTAATGCTTAAAATAACCATAAAACATCTTCTCATGGACTAAAGATTCACTCCAAATTTGGTCTTTGGACTCATCACAATAGTTCCTAACAACTTTGAGAAAATAACATTGATGCATTCAAAGATGGCCACACTATTCCAGTAGATGCATATTAGCACATTCGCTAATGTGCTAAAATATGCTAAAAAATACTTTAAATCATGAATGACAGGATCAAATGACACTAAATTTGGACTGTAGGCCCATGGTATATACCTTAAGTTAGCTAAGGGATAGTCAAAATATGGCTGAGTTATTGACTAATTATTGAGTTATTGAAACAAATTTTACATGTCCATTTAAACCACTGTAAAATCCATTCCAGAGAGGCCTATTAACTTGAAACTTGTCAACGCTATCATGGACATCCCTACACTCTTATAAAAAGGCGTTCCAAAATGGTTCTTCGGCTGTCCCCATAGGATAACCTTTTTTGGTTCCAGGTATAATCCTTTTTGGTTCCAGGTAGGACTCTTTTGTGTTCCATGTAGAACCCTCTGTGGAAAGGGTTCTACCTGGAACCAAAAATGATTCTTCAAAAGGGTCTCCTATGGGGACAGCTAAAGAGCAGTTTTAGGTTCTCGATAACACCTTTTTTCCTGAGAGTGTAAGATGAACCACACTGAATTTGGTATTGATTTCTCAAAAAACAAAGAAACTATTAGGGAAAGGGAAAGGGAGATACCTAGTCAGTTGTACAACTGAATGCATTCAACTGAAATGTGTCTTCCGCATTTAACAACTCATTCTTTGCATATGTAACATTAATGCTAAAAAATCATCTGCATCCATCTTCTCGTCCTGAACCATACATCAGATTAGCTCCAGATTTTGAATTTAGACTAATTACATCAATCTTTAACGGTTTTGAGAAAAAATTGTGGCTGCATACAAATATGGCGCAGTGTACCAATAGATGCATGTTAGCACACATGCTAATGCTAAAAATACTTTACAAATCTTCTTCTCATGAACTATAAATCAGATTGACTCCAGATATGGTATATAGACTCATTGAATTAGCCTCTAATGAATTTGAGAAAGATAACCAACTTACTTGCATCATTCTCAACTGGCCTACCTGGATAAATAAAGGTGAAATAAAACAAATTAATTAAAAAAAACTTAAAGAGAGATAAATATGGTATCGCTTTCACTGATTGCACATAGAGGAAGATAGTTCCTATATGATTGGGTGCTTGCTTTGTTATCCAACTGACCTTGTGTCCTTTCTATCATCCCGTGAACCCCGTTCATTGCTGCTCGCAGCTATATTTAATATTGAAATTTAATAAAAAGATGGGACTCAGAGGGTTCAATATGGACTTCACATTGTTAAAAATATATGATCGTAAAAAGTCTCACCATTAACTATTTTAGAGAGTAGTGAGCAGTGGTACTGAATGACTGAGAGGTGCTGGTTCTGAGAGACAGATATGAACGTCACCCCTCCATTCAGCAACGGTTCGGGTTCCCCACAGTCAATTACTCCAGAGGAGAGAGAAAGAAACATCCTCATCATCATCATCTTTATCCTAGAGAGGGATGGTGTGGTATCTTGAAATATGGAGCTGTATGAGCAAGTCATAAAGTAGCAGTCATCATCGTCTTTGCCGTTGTTATCACAATTGTTGTCATTAACATGAGCATGCTCATCATCATCATCATCAGAAGCAACAGCAGATTCCACATTATTATTCTACAGTAACATAGCCAAAGCACACGCACAAAACATTAAAACACACAAACACATTCATAATAGTTATATTTTAGAATGTTTTAGAATCTTCCTCCTCTATGGTATTTTTGATCCAGTCTACGTAGTTAGCCACACGTGTGTAGACCCCAGATTTTAAAGGCTGTCCACAGTCAATCCCCCAACTGACGATCCCTGCTAGATATTTGTAGTTGACTGTTTTAGTTGACCTATGCTTACCCAATCTGACCAATCAGGTATTTAGCGTCCTTTGCTGGCAGACACAGTGGCATGACATGAGCATTGAATGTGATTGGATGTTTGAGATGGATCATGGCGATGTCATGGTCATAGTTTACATCGCCTACATTGTTGTATTCAGGGTGAATATGGGGAGAGGCGACCTCAAGAGGTGGAGACTAGAGGAGGTTTTCCACATGGTTGTGTCCAACATATACCTTTGGACAGGGTAAATTAGTCACACTTAAGATATACATTTAATCAGCAGTGATGACAGTCCATTTCTCCATTGTCTCATATCACCCCTGCCCAGTCATTGAAAGCGATAGATTAGGGCCTAATGAATTTATTTAAATTGACTGATTTCCTTTATTTTCTTTTATTTAATGTTAAGGGACCATATTCTGTAGGTGAGAATGAAATACAATTCCATTATGTCTTATCTGTGTGTTGAAGGCACCTGAAGAGTTAAAGGTGCAATATGCAGGAATTGCTCTGTCATTTCCTGGTTGCAAAAATTCTAATAGTTCGCCTAATCTCAGTTTATGTAACAAAACAAGCACTGTACCATCTAAACCGATGTGAAATATCTTTTCAAAAACCAAAAATACACACATTTACACTCATCATATGCTCCTGCTACTCCGTTCTTTATTTTACTCTTATCTATCCTGATGCCTAGTCACTTTACCCTGCCTTCATGTACATATCAACCTCAAATACCTCGTACCTGTGCACATTGATCTGGTACTCTCTGTATATAGCTCCATTCTTGTGTATTTTATTCCTTGTGTTACTATTTTTCTTTTTACTATAATTTTTTTAACTGCATCGTTGGGAAGGGCTCATAAGCCAGCATTTCACTGTAAAGTTTACACCAGTTGTATTCAGCGCATGTGACAAATAACATCTGATTTGATTTTAGTTTTTGGTTCCAGTCTCTTCTACAGTGATTTGTTGTGGGGAACCTGAACCATCGCTAAACCGTTGCCTAATGGAGGGGTGACGTTCATATCTGCCTCTCAGAACCAGTACCTCTGTCATTCAACACCACTGCAATGAGCCGTAATACATTCTTCCTGAAGGGGCTAACCGTGAGACTTTCATTGATGGAAAGTCAAGAAGGGTGCAGGAAAGTAGTGAATTCTAAGCAAACTCCTGCTACTGTCTTGTAAACTACCAATACTGTGTGGAAACATTTTAATAGGAGGGTTGTTCCACCAATTGGGTGCCTTTTGAGTGCGTAACTTTAAGAAAAATATTGAAGAAAAAAAAACGACTTTGAACATTCTGTCATAATCCTTAGGAGTCGATTGACGCACTCCATCAAAATCTGTCTGTTTAAACTAGAGATATCAATTTTTTGTATGGGCTGCATCTCAATCTATCACATCTGCCTAGGACGAATGGCCTTCCACATCTGAGCTGGAAAGTGTCAGGGCTACAGTGCTGTTTGTCAGAACAGGAGACATCTCAAAAATTGGTCTTCTCACAAAAACTTCCTTCCTTCCCTCCCTCCCTCCCTCCCTCCCTCCCTCCCTCCCTCCCTCCCTCCCTCTTTATCTCTAGGGTTTAGTGTAGGAGTCATGAAAATCTCCAATAAGCTACAATATGTCCAGCTTCCTGTGGTGGATCAGGAAATGTGCAGAGCTGCTGTTGCCCTGAACGATAGTGGACACAACTGGGGACATGTTCTGTGCCGGGTTACCTGAGGGGGGGGCAAGTCTAAAAGTACAGGGGACAACGGAGGGGTGTACGTCCTGAAGGAGGCTGTACATTTCTGGGCAGCATGGATCATTAGCTGGGCAAAAGGATGTGTATGACCTGGCCAATATGGGGTAAATACCCACATGGCTAACTACATCTGCTTGATCAAGAAGACCATGAAGGAGAACTAGACCAATATAAGTTGTAGTGGCAATCAGTGACATCTGTTCTCTGAACATCTCGCTTTTTGTGTCCATTAAACATGGAACCTCTATTTATTTTACACACTTTCAAGTGAATCTCACAATATATTACTAATATTGCATTTATGATGACAGCACACTGTAGGCTTAGAAAAGAAAAGCTGGACACATTTTCGAGGCTCCGATGCAACGAATGCACTAAATGCCAACGTTTCCACAGCTAAGCTGCCTTCATCAGGGTCTCATCTATCTAACATACTGTAGACTGTCATATCTCATAACTACACTAAATACCAACGTTTCCACAGCTAAGCTGCCTTCATCAGGGTCTCATCTATCTAACATACTGTAGACTGTCATATCTCATAACTACACTAAATACCAACGTTTCCACAGCTAAGCTGCCTTCATCAGGGTCTCATCTATCTAACCTACTGTAGACTGTCATATCCCATAACTACACTAAATACCAACGTTTCCACAGCTAAGCTGCCTTCATCAGGGTCTCATCTATCTAACCTACTGTAGACTGTCATATCCCATAACTACACATGACCAGGGATGTAGTTTAAAAAAGGTAGATCATCTGACTGCTATAGTGGATAGTGTTGAGTGTACAGTGTGTTCTTCATCAACAGCGTAGCAGCACTGCATCATGTGACCTGAACTGACATACCCAGGCCAGCATGGAGTTTGTCCCTATGTGTAAACAAAACAAACTATTCAAACAGAATTTACGGGAAGAGTACTGAACACACAACACTTTCCTCCCATTCTCTCGCTCTCTCCTCCCTCCCCTTTTCTCCCCCTTCCTCCCCCTTTCCCCCCCTTTCCCCCGCGCCCCATCCCCCCCTACAACCTCTGGTAGATATGCATTCTGTCTTTTATAGGTTTCATTTTCGACATTAACGTAAAAAAGGTTTTACCTTTAAGAACTGGTCAATTGTAGCCTTTTAACTCCAACACCACCACTACTCTGTCTCTCGGTCTCTTTCACTCTCTCTCTCCCTCTCTCTTGTCCCCCCTTCTCCTTCGTCTATTTCAGCCAAGTCAAACAGAGCAGGTTTTAACATGACTTTTAGACTCGTAGTCTAGCATAATACCTCACCATAGGTCTCTATTAGGACACACAGACTGCAGGGAATTCAAGTCTAATACATGTGAGCAATAGCCACACAACAATAAAACAATAGCAACAGAAACATTTGTAGCCAGGACCTTCAACATGGACTGGACCCATCCATTCATCTGGTGAGTTTGTTTGGTTACACTATACTTGAACCCATTGGCTATAGCTAAGTGAACGTAAACAACAACTGCTTAAGTGAGTGTGTAAAGTCAGTTGTCATATTCAGACCAGCTGCCGTGAAGGTGTATGCCATTTATTCCATTACTAGTACATTATGTCATGTGACTAGCACGTGTGAGGAAGAGTTCAAATGAAGTATAACCTGTTTGTTTATATTACGCAGCACGCCAGTGGTTTTAACGTTTATTGAGCCTTCATCCTGAAGGATGATAAGAACATGTGATTCCTACAGCATCATTAGGTTATGTTTTCTTCTGCTTCCTGGTCACAGATCAGAAAATAGCTCTCTTTCTGATCAGTCATCATACATACATGTTTCAAGGGGCTGTATTTACCTCGTTGTGACACACAACTCCTCCTATACCTCCCATCTCAGCCCTCTCTCCCTGTGTTGCTCTGCTCTAGGCTGCTGTGTGTGTCTGTGTGTGAGTGTTGGCGGTTGGCCCGGTCCCTGCCAGCCCTACATGGGGTGGTCCAGTCCCCCCAGTTCCCCCAGCCGTACCCTGCTGCCCTGTCACAACAGTGGGACCTCAGTGTACCTGAGGGTTACCAGCTCCAGCTCAGCTTCACTCACCTGGACATCGAGCCATCCGCCGACTGCTACTACGACTCACTCACGGTCAGTGGGCTTCAAAAGAACACTTCGATACCTTATTATAAAATGTAGGATGTATTAAATGTTTCTTACCGATATTGAAATATGTCCAAGAACCTTCTTCACTCCGTCATTCCAGGTTTTATATGACAAGAAGGTCCTTGCAAAGTTCTGTGGTCAGGAGAATTCTGCTGATGGACATCACCCAGGCAACCGGCCACTCTTGTCTCCAGGCAACAGGCTCACCCTGGTCCTTCAGACAGACGACACGAACCCTGAGCCACACCAGCACCTTGGCTTCTCTGCCCATTATCAGGCCAAAGGTAGCAACCCCACTAGAGGATCAGATGCCCTGCTCACAACATTAATACATAATCCAAGCCAACCGTACAACACTGTTAAACCACAAACCCCAGGAAAGTCTCAGGGAAGGTGACATCACAGTGTGATTCTAAGCTACACCCCCCCACCTATCTCCTTCCCTTCACCTCTCTTCTCCATCTCTCTCCTTCCCTCCACCTCTCTTCTCCATCCCTCTCTCCATCCCTATCCCAGACATAGATGAGTGTTCAGCTCCAGACCCTGAGGATGGTTCTGGTCCACTCTGCTCCCAGCTCTGCCACAACACCCTGGGCTCCTACATGTGCTCCTGTCGCCATGGCTACGAGCTCCGCCCTGACCAGCGCACCTGTGTCTGTGAGTACACCTACTCTCTATCTGTGTGTGTGCGTGTGTGTGTGTGTATTGTAGTCCTACACATCTTGTGGACATCTCTCTCTCCCCCAGTGTCCTGTGGTGGGGGTATATTTGATGAACCAGAGGGGACTCTGTCCAGCCCAGGCTACCCTGACCCATCCCCCCACGGCCTGGCCTGTCAGTACGTCATCTCTGTGGAGCCTGGGTTCATCGTCAACCTCAACTTCACTGACAGCTTCCACATAGAGCACATAGGCACCCAGAATGGACCCAGCTGCCTCTACCACTGGTTACAGGTAACACTGTACACTGCCCTGACCACTGGCTACAGGTAACAAGGTATACTGCCCTGACCACTGGTTACAGGTAACACTGTACACTGCCCTGACCACTGGTTACAGGTAACACTGTACACTGCCCTGACCACTGGCTACAGGTAACACTGTACACTGCCCTGACCACTGGCTACAGGTAACAAGGTATACTGCCCTGACCACTGGTTACAGGTAACACTGTACACTGCCCTGACCACTGGCTACAGGTAACACGGTATAATGCCCTGACCACTGGTTACAGGTAACACTGTACAATGCCCTGACCACTGGTTACAGGTAACACGGTATAATGCCCTGACCACTGGTTACAGGTAACACTGTACACTGCCCTGACCACTGGTTACAGGTAACACTGTACAATGCCCTGACCACTGGCTACAGGTAACAAGGTATACTGCCCTGACCACTGGCTACAGGTAACAAGGTATACTGCCCTGACCACTGGTTACAGGTAACACGGTATAATGCCCTGACCACTGGTTACAGGTAACACTGTACACTGCCCTGACCACTGGTTACAGGTAACACTGTATAATGCCCTGACCACTGGCTACAGGTAACACTGTACACTGCCCTGACCACTGGCTACAGGTAACAAGGTATACTGCCCTGACCACTGGTTACAGGTAACACTGTATAATGCCCTGACCACTGGCTACAGGTAACACTGTACACTGCCCTGACCACTGGTTACAGGTAACACTGTATACTGCCCTGACCACTGGTTACAGGTAACACTGTACACTGCCCTGACCACTGGTTACAGGTAACACGGTATAATGCCCTGACCACTGGTTACAGGTAACACGGTATAATGCCCTGACCACTGGTTACAGGTAACACTGTACACTGCCCTGACCACTGGTTACAGGTAACACTGTATACTGCCCTGACCACTGGTTACAGGTAACACTGTATACTGCCCTGACCACTGGTTACAGGTAACACTGTACACTGCCCTGACCACTGGTTACAGGTAACACGGTATAATGCCCTGACCACTGGTTACAGGTAACACGGTATAATGCCCTGACCACTGGTTACAGGTAACACTGTACACTGCCCTGACCACTGGTTACAGGTAACACTGTATAATGCCCTGACCACTGGTTACAGGTAACACTGTACAATGCCCTAACCACTGGTTACTGTTAACACTTGTACAATGCCCTGACCACTGGCTACGCGTGTTTAATGTCCTCAGCAGGCCATAGAGTACATGAATGAAGTATTGAATGTGTGTGTTTGTTCATGTGTGTGTTCATGCATGTGTGTGTGTTCAGAACAGCATGCTTTGTGTTTGTTTACAGTGTTTGATCTCTCCTCTGCCTCGCCCAGGTGTCCATCCCCGACAAGGAACCCCAGAAGCTGTGTGGAGGGAAGAGTCCTGGACTAATGCCCACTAACTCTTACACTGTCCAGCTAGACTACCACACTGACTGGGCTGGTCTGAGCCAGGGCTGGAGCCTGCACTACACTACTCAGAGTGAGAGAGGGAGGAGGAAATGCATAGAGAGGGTGAACATAGGTAGAGGGAAATAATGAAAAAGGAGAGGGAGAAAGAGAGAGCAAGGGAGAGTATGAAGGGAAGAGCAGATGCAAACTAGTGAAGTGAAAAAAGGTGAGAAGGTAAAACCTCCTGGAAGTAAACAGAGAATACAGGTCAAAGTTGAAGCCTAACTAAAAAAGCCCTGGTCTGAAATCCTGATATGTGTGTTGTTGTTCATAGGGGTGCAGTGTGCTTCACCCAGTTCTATCACCAATGGAAGAGTCACCCCAAACTTTCCCCAGTACTATTACAGAGACTACATCCAAGTCCGCTGTGACCCTGGCTACAAACTAATGATGGTGAGATTAAACGATCCCTTTTTACCCTGCCTCTTATCATTCTGTCTTACCTCATACTTCCTTCTCTCTCTTGTTAATATTCAGTCTTTTTATTTTCTACAAGGGCTCTTTTCCTGGAAATATCCCTTGTGAAGTATCGCCTCTCTCTCTCTCTCTCTCTCTCTCTCTCTCTCTCTCTCTCTCTCTCTCTCTCTCTCTCTCTCTCTCTCTCTCTCTCTCTCTCTCTCTCTCTCTCTCTCGCTCTCGCTCTCGCTCTCGCTCTCGCTCTCTCTCTCTCTCTCTCTCACAGGATGGCAGAGAGATCAAGAGCTATGCCTCCATGTGTCAAAAGAATGGACAGTGGCACCTCTCCCTCCCTGAGTGCCACAGTGAGTCACAACCATAGAAATTGATTCTATTTCTATGATCACAACCTTATACATTCCCATGAGTCAAGTTCCATATTAAACACAGATGTATTTTGGTTTCTCTGTCCCTCTCTGTCTCTCTCTCTCTCTCTCTTTCTCTCTCTCTCCCTCTCTCGCTCTCCTGTGCAGTAATTGACTGTGGGGAACCTAAAGCATTGTTGAATGGAGGCGTAACGTTCATATCTGGCTCTCAGAACCAGCACCTCTCCGTCATTCAGTACCACTGCAACGAACCTTTCTACTCACTCCTTGGAGGAGCAACTGGTGAGATGTTTTAACTATCCTTCATCAGTCACACACATTTGCTCATTAAACAATAATATGTTTTTATTTAATTTGTGTTGACAACCACTCTGTCTGTCTGTCTGTCTGTCTGTCTGTCTGTCTGTCTGTCTGTCTGTCTGTCTGTCTGTCTGTCTGTCTGTCTGTCTGTCTGTCTGTCTGTCTGTCTGCCTGCCTGCCTGCCTGCCTGCCTGCCTGCCTGCCTGCCTGCCTGCCTGCCTGCCTGCCTGCCTGCCTGCCTGCCTGCCTGTCTGTCTGTCTGTCTGTCTGTCTGTCTGTCTGTCTGTCCTTCAGTGAGCTACACTTGTGCAGCAGATAGAACATGGCGAGACAACCTTGACACCCCTGTCATTCCCTCATGTATCCCAGGTAACTCCTTAAGTACCATTTTCTTTACCATATCCTGCATATACCATCCTGTATCTATTTGTGTGACCCTCGTCACTACTTTACCCCCCATCCCCAGTCTGTGGCCAGCCCACGGTGTACCTCTCAGGCTTTCAGAGGATCATGGGGGGAGAAAAAGCCCCAGACAAAACCATCCCCTGGCAGGTGATGCTCAGTGTGGACGGAGGCAGAGCAGGGGCCATGGTGATCGGGGACCGCTGGATCATGACTGCAGCTCATAACCTGGTGCAAAAGGGCAAACTTGTGCTAAAGGAGAAACTTCGGGTAGGTAGATTATGACACACCCATCAATTCATTGGACACTGGAGAACAAAAGTATTTCCTACTTATGTTTTCAAAGGTATAGTCCACTTAAATATCTGGAGTAACAACAGGCAAAGAGAAGTCTTCAGTACTTTGCTAAAGCCACCACAAGCTAGCGTTCAAATTCCGTATGTAGAAGTCCTTCAGTGATGTCAGATTTGAAGAAGTTGAAGATCTATTCTGAAGTTGAATTATGTTTTGTTTTCAAGGTTTTTATGGGAGACAATGATGCAGAAAAACTAGCAAAGCTCACCCCTCTTGGTGTCGCCTCTCTCCACCCCCACCCTGAATACAAAAACCCAGATAATGCAAACTACAATCACGACATCGCCCTGATAAAACTCCAACAACCACTCACATTCCACGCTGCCATTATGCCATTGTGTCTGCCACCAGAGGACACTATATACAAGACAGGCCAGATTGGGTGAGTCAGACTTGTCCTGTTCTTCATTAAAAATGAGAAAGCTGAACAACAATATTAACATTTATATTATTAAAGACATCAATAAGAACACAAAGAGGAAGTGCATTTTGAAGGGATAGATAGACCCACATTTCATAATGTGTTCATTCTTATCATGGAAGTAGTCAATGCGCCAAGAGTGCAACCTGCAATTTTCATGACTTCTTTTTGGCATCCTTAAATTCATGACTTCTTTTTGGCATCCTTAAATTCAATTGTAAAATCTAAAGTAGCCTAACTGCACAACCAGTCCTTAGCAGTCCATAGTTCATCAATGTTCTTTGGTAAGCTAATCAATGTAAGGCAATAGTTTTCTGAGTAACTCCTTGACCTCTTTCCTGACCTCTATCCTTTATCAGTATGGTCTCAGGCTTTGGCATCAAAGAAGATGATATCATTGCCAACAAGCTCAGGTACATACGCCTACCAGTAGTGGACGGGAATAAGTGCCAAGCCTCTGTCAACAGTGCAAAAGCAGCAATGCCAACAGAGACGATCCCTGTTCTAACAGACAACATGTTCTGTGCCGGAGTACCTGAGGGGGGCCAGGACTCCTGTACGGGGGACAGTGGAGGGGCGTACGTCTTGATGGAAGATAGTACTAAACGGTTTTGGGCTGCAGGTATTGTCAGTTGGGGTGTGGGTTGTGGACAGACTGGTAGAT
Organism: Salmo trutta; assembly: GCF_901001165.1. NCBI lineage: Eukaryota > Metazoa > Chordata > Actinopteri > Salmoniformes > Salmonidae > Salmo > Salmo trutta. Next base: position 9,530,142 of record NC_042993.1, on the reverse strand, counting down.
ATGGAGTGTACACCCGTGTGGCTAAATACATTAGCTGGATCAACAAAACAATGGAGGACAATTAGTAAAATATATAGGCGAAGACAACGAGGGAAAGAGAACAGAAATACAAAAGTATTTTTAATTCAAGTCATGATTTATGAATCCAAATAAAGCCCAAACGTTTAATCTCTGCTTTTCTCATGTGCATTTGTGTGAGTGTGTGTGTGTGTGCGTGCCTGTATGTGTGTTTGTGTGTGAGATGAAAGGTGAAACAAAAGAAAAGAGCTTCGACTTGGGTTGACTATTTTGTGCTTATGTACCAGAGTATGTGAGTGGAGCAGAGCTGGAGCGGAGCGCGCCCAATTTGACTGAGGCAGGGAGCGAGATTCCCAAAAGCTGAAGCGTTGGTAGCACTCACTTCACCAGCTCAGGGCATGCCCGGCCCAGCATGCATTTCTTGTCTACTTGTGCGCTGCTATCTATAGCCCCTTGCTTCAGCTATTGTCTAAATATTTTCAGAAAGAAACTGATAAAACACACAGGGGCTAAATCAAGGTGACTTACAAAGATGTAGACCAAGAGCAAGAGTGGGAGTGTGGTGATGTAATGATCACATCAAAGAAGAGAGGGAGTGTGGTGATGTAATGACCACAACAAAGAAGAGAGGGAGTGTGGTGATGTAATGACCACAACAAAGAAGAGAGGGAGTGTGGTGATGTAATGTCCACAACAAAGAAGAGAGGGAGTGTGGTGATGTAATGACCACAACAAAGAAGAGAGGGAGTGTGGTGATGTAATGTCCACAACAAAGAAGAGAGGGAGTGTGGTGATGTAATGACCACAACAAAGAAGAGAGGGAGTGTGGTGATGTAATGACCACAACAAAGAAGAGAGGGAGTGTGGTGATGTAATGACCACAACAAAGAAGAGAGGGAGTGTGGTGATGTAATGACCACAACAAAGAAGAGAGGGAGTGTGGTGATGTAATGACCACAACAAAGAAGAGAGGGAGTGTGGTGATGTAATGACCACAACAAAGAAGAGAGGGAGTGTGGTGATGTAATGACCACAACAAAGAAGAGAGGGAGTGTGGTGATGTAATGTCCACAACAAAGAAGAGAGGGAGTGTGGTGATGTAATGACCACAACAAAGAAGAGAGGGAGTGTGGTGATGTAATGTCCACAACAAAGAAGAGAGGGAGTGTGGTGATGTAATGACCACAACTAAAGAATCATTGTGGAATCTGAAAAGACACATATCCTGAAAGCATGATGGTGTACTTATTATGAACACATGCTAAAAGAAAGGAACGAGGTGGGTACATAACTAAGTGTACCATTGTAGCAAAGTATTTATAAACAAAAAATCAGATCTCTTAAACGTTTCGTTAATTTTTGTTATATTATCAATACAATAGGCCGTAATTGATTTTGGCCCAATAGGCCTGGCATATTTTGCCTTTCTATCCACCCCTTTCTATCTACCCCTTTCTATCCACCCCTTTCTATCTACCCCTTTCTATCAGCAGTTTCTATCCACCCCTTTCTATCCACCACTTTCTATCCATCCCTTTCTATCCATCCCTTTCTATCCACCCCTTTCTATCCACCACTTTCTATCCATCCCTTTCTATCCATCCCTTTCTATCCACCCCTTTCTATCAACCCCTTTCTATTAGCTCTTTCTATCCACCACTTTCTATCCAGCACTTTCTATCTACTCCTTTCTATCCACCCCTTTCTATCCATTCCTTTCTATCCACCACGTTCTATCCACCACGTTCTATCCACTACTTTCTATCAGCACTTTCTATCCACCCCTTTCTATCCATCCCTTTCTATCAGCACTTTCTATCCACCACTTTCTATCCACCACATTCTATCCAACACGTTCTATCCACCACGTTCTATCCACCACTTTCTATCAGCACTTTCTATCCGGCACTTTCTATCAGCACTTTCTATCCACCCCTTTCTATCCACCACTTTCTATCCACCCCTTTCTATCCATTCCTTTCTATCCACCACTTTCTATCCACCACATTCTATCCACCACGTTCTATCAGCACTTTCTATCAGCACTTTCTATCCACCCCTTTCTATCCACCACTTTCTATCCACCCCTTTCTATCCATTCCTTTCTATCCAAACGTTTCTATCCACCACTTTCTATCCACCACGTTCTATCCACAACGTTCTATCCACCACTTTCTATCCAGCACTTTCTATCAGCACTTTCTATCCACCCCTTTCTATTCATTCCTTTCTATCCACCACTTTCTATCCACCACATTCTATCCCCCACATTCTATCCATTGCTTTCTGTCCACCACTTTCTATCCCATCCCTTTCTATCCACCACTTTCTATCCCATCCCTTTCTGTCCACCACTTTCTATCCCCCACATTCTATCCATTGCTTTCTGTCCACCACTTTCTATCCCATCCCTTTCTGTCCACCACTTTCTATCCCATCCCTTTCTATCCACCACTTTCTATCCACCACTTTCTATCCCATCCCTTTCTATCCACCTCTTTCTATCCATCCCTTTCTATCCACCCCTTTCTGTCAGCACTTTCTATCCACCCCTTTCTCTTCACCACTTTCGATCAGCACTTTTTATCAGCAATTTCTATCCACCCCTCTCTATCCACCACTTTCTATCCATTCCTTTCTGTCCACCACTTTCTATCCACCACTTTCTATCCATTCCTTTCTGTCCACCACTTTCTATCCGTCCCTTTCTATCCCATCCCTTTCTGTCCACCACTTTCTATCCACCACTTTCTATCCATTCCTTTCTGTCCACCACTTTCTATCCACCACTTTCTATCCATTCCTTTCTGTCCACCACTTTCTATCCACCACTTTCTATCCATTCCTTTCTGTCCACCACTTTCTATCCACCACTTTCTATCCATTCCTTTCTATCCACCCCTTTCTATCCACCCCTTTCTATCAGCATTTTCTATCCATCCCTTTCTATCAGCATTTTCTATCCATCCCTTTCTATCAGCATTTTCTATCCATCCCTTTCTATCCACCACTTTCTATCCAACACTTTGTATCCACCACTTTCTATCCAACACTTTGTATCCACCACTTTCTATCTATACCATTCTATCTACCCCTTTCTATTAGCACTTTCTATCAGCACTTTCTATCCAGCACTTTCTATCAGCACTTTCTTTCCACCACTTTCTATCCAACACTTTGTATCCACCACTTTCTATCTATACCATTCTATCTACCCCTTTCTATTAGCACTTTCTATCAGCACTTTCTATCCAGCACTTTCTATCCAGCACTTTCTTTCCACCACTTTCTATCCAACACTTTGTATCCACCACTTTCTATCTATACCATTCTATCTACCCCTTTCTATTAGCACTTTCTATCAGCACTTTCTATCCACCACTTTCTATCTATACCATTCTATCTACCCCTTTCTATTAGCACTTTCTATCAGCACTTTCTATCCAGCACTTTCTATCAGCACTTTCTATCCACCACTTTCTATCCACCACTTTCTATCTATACCATTCTATCTACCCCTTTCTATTAGCACTTTCTATCAGCACTTTCTATCCAGCACTTTCTATCAGCACTTTCTTTCCACCACTTTCTATCCACCACTTTCTATCCACTACTTTCTATCAGCACTTTCTTTCCACCACTTTCTATCAGTGCTTTCTTTCCACCAATTTCTTTCCAGCACTTTCTATCTACCCCTTTCTATCAGCACTTTCTATCTACCACTTTCTATCAGCACTTTCTATCCGCCACTTTCTATCTATCACTTTCTATCAGCAATTTCTATCAGCACTTTCTATCTACCACTTTCTATCCAGCACTTTCTATCAGCACTTTCTAGCTACCACTTTCTATCAGCACTTTCTATCTACCACTTTCTATCGAGCACTTTCTATCAGCACTTTCTATCTATCACTTTCTATCAGCACTTTCTATCCAGCACTTTCTATCTACCATTTTCTATCAGCACTTTCTATTTGGTATTTTATTAGGATCCCCATTAGCTGTTGCAAAAGCAGCAGCTACTCTTCCTGGGGTCCACACAGAACATGAAACATAATACAGAATGACATAATACAGAACATCATTAGACAAGAACAGCTCAAGGACAGAACTACATACATACTAAAAAGGCACACGTAGCCTACATATCAATGCATACACACAAACTATCTTGGTCAAATAGGGGAGAGGCGTTGTGCTGCGAGGTGTTGCTTTATCTGTTTTTCGAAACCAGGTTTGCTGTTTATTTGAGCAATATGAGATGGAAGGAAGTTCCATGCAATAAGGGCTCTATATAATACTGTACATCTTCTTGAATTTGTTCTGGATTTGGGGACTATGGAAAGACCCCTGGTGGCAAGAGTTGTGTGTAAGTTGACTATGCAAACAATTTGGTATTTTCAACATGTGAATGTTTCTTATAAAAAGAAGAAGTGATGCAGTCAGTCTCTCCTCAACTCTTAGCCAAGAGAGACTGGCATGCATAGTATTTATATCAGCCCTCTGATTACAATTAAGAGCAAAATGTTCCGCCCTGTTCTGAGCCAGCTGCAGCTTAACTAGGTCTTTCCTTGCAGCACTGGACCACACGACTGGACAATAATCAAGATTAGACAAAACTAGAGCCTGCAGAACTTGCTTTTTGGAGTGTGGTGTCCATCCCTTTCTATCCATCCCTTTCTATCCACCCCTTTCTATCCACCCCTTTCTATCCACCCCTTTCTATCCACCCCTTTCTATCCACCCCTTTCTATCCACCCCTTTCTATCCATCCCTTTCTATCCACCCCTTTCTATCCATCCCTTTCTATCCACCCCTTTCTATCCACCCCTTTCTATCCACCCCTTTCTATCCACCCCTTTCTATCCACCCCTTTCTATCCAGCACTTTTTTGAAAAGGTGTCAAAAAAGCAGAGCATCTCTTTATTACGGCTAGACCTCTCCCCATCTTTGCAACCATTGAATCTATATGTTTTGACCATGACAGTTTACAATCTAATGTAACGCCAAGTAATTTAGTCTCCTCAACTTGTTCAACAGCCACACCATTCATTACCAGATTCAGCTGAGGTCTAGCACTTAAGGAATGATTTGTACAAAATACAATGCTCTTAGTTTTAGAGATGTTCAGACTGCAACTATTTGTTAAGGGTTTCAGTGACTTCATTAACTGTGGTTGCTGATGCATATATGGTTGAATCATCAGCATACATGGACACACATGCTTTGTTTAATGCCAGTGGCAGGTCATTGGTAAAAATAGAAAAGAGTAGAGGGCCTAGAGAGCTGCCCTGCGGTACACCACACTTTACATGTTTGACATTAGAGACACTTCCATTAAAGAAAACCCTTTGAGTTCTATGAGATAGATAGCTCTGAATCCACATATGGCAGAGGTTGAAAAGCCATAGCACTTAAGTTTTCAACAACAGGTTATGATCAATAATATCAAAGGCTACACTGAAATCTAACAGTACAGCTCCCACAATCTTCTTATTATCAATTTCTTTCAACCAATCATCAGTCATTTGTGTCAGTGCAGTACATGTTGAGTGCCCTTCTCTATAAGCATGCTGAAAGTCTGTTGTTAATTTGTTTACAGAGAAAAAGCATTGTATTTGGTCAAACACTATTTTTTCCAACAGTTTGCTAAGAGCTGGCAGCAAGCTTGTAAACTCAGCAAAAAAAAGAAACGTCCTCTCACTGTCAACTGCGTTTATTTTCAGCAAACTTAACATGTGTAAATATTTGTATGAACATAACAAGATTCAACAACTGAGACATAAACTGAACAAGTTCCCCAGACATGTGACTAACAGAAATGGAATAATGTGTCCCTGAAAAAAGGGGGGGTCAAAATCAAAAGTAACAGTCAGTATCTGGGGTGGCCACCAGCTGCATTAAGTACTGCAGTGCATCTCCTCCTCGTGGACTGCACCAGATGTGTCAGTTCTTGCTGTGAGATGTTACCCCACTCTTCCACCAAGGCACATGCAAGTTCCCGAACATTTCTGAGGGGAATGGCCCTAGCCCTCACCCTCCGATCCAACAGGTCCCAGACGTGCACAATGGGATTGAGATCCGGGGTCTTCACTGGCCATGGCAGAACATTGACATTCCTGTCTTGCAGAAAATCACGCACAGAACGAGCAGTATGGCTGGTGGCATTGTCATGATGGAGGGTCATGTCAGGATGAGCCTGCAGGAAGGGTACCACATGAGGGAGGAGGATGTCTTCCCTGTAACGCACAGCATTGAGATTCCATGCAATGACAACAAGCTCAGTCCGATGATGCTGTGACACACCGCACCAGACCATGACGGAGCCTCCACCTCCAAATCGATCCCACTCCAGAGTACAGGCCTTGGTGTAACGCTCATTCCTTCTACAATAAACTCGAATCCGACCATCACCCCTGGGAGGCAAAACCGTGACTCATCACTGAAGAGCACTTTTTGCCAGTTCTGTCTGGTCCAGCGACAGTAGGTTTGTGCCCATAGGCGACGTTGTTGCCGGTGATGTCTGGTGAGGACCTGCCTTACAACAGGCCTACAAGCCCTCAGTCCAGCGTCTCTCAGCCTATTGTGGACAGTCTGAGCAGTGATGGAGGGATTGTACATTCCTGGAGTAACTCGGGCAGTTGTTGTTGCCGTCCTGTATCTGTCCTGCAGGTGTGATGTTCGGATGTACCGATCCTGTGCAGGTGTTGTTACACGTGGTCTGCCACTGTGAGGACGATCAGCTGTCCATCCTGTCTCCCTGTAGCGCTGTCTTAGGTGTCTCACAGTACGGACATTGCAATTTATTGCCCTGGCCACATCTGCAGTCCTCATGCCTCCTTGCAGCATGCCTAAGGCACGTTCACGCAGATGAGCAGGGACCCTGGCCATCTTTATTTTGGTGTTTTTCAGAGTCAGTAGAAAGGCCTCTTTAGTGTCCTAAGTTTTCATAACTGTGACCTTAATTGCCTACTGTCTGTAAGCTGTTAGTGTCTTAACGACCGTTCCACAGGTGCGTGTTCATTAATTGTTTATGGTTCATTGAACAAGCATGGGAAACAGTGTTTAAACCCTTTACAATGAAGACCTGTGAAGTTATTTGGATTTTTACGAATTATCTTTGAAAGACAGGGTCCTGAAAAAGGTAGGTTTCTTTTTTTGCTGAGTTTAGGTCTGCTGTTAGAACCCGTAAAGGCCGCTTTACTACTCTTGGGTAGCGGAATTACTTTGGGTTCCCTCCAGGTCTGAGGACAAAGACTTTCCTCTAGGCTCAGATTAAAGATATGACAGAAAGGAGTGGCTATAGAGTCAGCTACCATCCTCAGTAGCTTTCCATCTGTTGTCAATGCCAGGAAGTTTGTCATTATTGATCGTTAACAATCATTTTCCCACCTCTCCCACACTAACTTTACAAAATTCAAACTTGTACTGCTTTTCTTTCATTATTTGTTTTTTTATGTATGAATATAATTGCTCACTGTTTGTCGTGGGCATTTCCTGCCTAAGTTTGCCCACTTTGCCAATTAAATAATCATTAAAATATTTGGCAACATCGAATGGTTTTGTGATGAATAAGCCATCTGATTCGTTGAAAGATGGAGTTGAATTTGTCTTTCTGCCCATAATTTCATTTAAAGTACTCCAAAGTTTATACCATTGATCTTGGCTTCATAATAACGTTTCTTCTTCTTTTTGTTTAGTTTAGTCACATAAATTCTCAATTTGCAGTAAGTAAGCCAGTCAGATGTACAGCCAGACTTATTAGCCACTCCTTTTGCCCCATCTCGTTCAACCATACAGTGTTTCAATTCCTCATCAAGCCTTAACAGTTCTAACAGTCAGTTTCTTTACAGGTGCATGTTTATCAATAATTGAAAGAAGCAATTTCATAAATTCATCAAGTGCAGTGTCTGGATGCTCCTCATTAATCACATCAGACCAACAAATACTTTTAACATCATACACATAAGAGTCACAGCAAAATATTTTGTATGATCTCTTATATACTATTTTAGGCCCAGCTTTTGGAACTTTGGCTTTCCTGGATATAGCCACTATATTGTGATCACTGCATCCAATGGGTACGGATATAGCTTTAGAACAAAGTTCTACAGCATTAGTAAAAATGTGATCGATACATGTGGATGATCTTGTTCCTGTAGTGTTTGTAAACACCCTGGTAGGTTGATTAATAACCTGAACCAGATTACAGGCCCTGGTTACTGTAAGAAGCTTCCTCTTGAGCGGACAGCTTGATAAAAACCAGTCAATATTCAGGTCCCCAAGAAAGTAGACATCTCTGTTTACACCACATACACTATCAAGCATTTCACATATATTATTTAGATACTGACTGTTAGCACTTGGTGGACTATAGCAACACCCCAAAAGAAAAAACATTAGATGTGCCAAGTGAACCTGCAACCACAACACTTCAATAACACTTGATATAAGATCTTCTCAAAGCATTACAGGGATATGGCTCTGAATATATACAGCAACTCCTCCCCCATAAGCATTTCTGTCTCTTCTATAAATGTTAAATCCTTGTTTTTAATCAGGAATCAAGGTAAGACCCAGATGCAGACTGTTGAATTAACACCGTTTATTGTAGCAAAAAGGGGCAAGCAAAGACAGGTCAAGGCAGGCAGGGGTTGAAAATCCAGGGTAAGGCAAAGGTACAGGACGGTAGGCAGGCTCAGGGTCAGGCAGAGAGGTCAGGTGGGTGGTGCAGGGTCAGGACAGGGGAAGGTCAAAACCGGGAGGACTAGCAAAAAGAGGCTGGGAAACGATAGGAGGTGACAGGAAAACTGCTGGTAAGCTTGAACGACCAAGACAAACTGGCAAAAAACAGACAGACAACACAGGTATAAATACACAGGGGATAATAGGGAAGATGGGCGACACCTGGAGGGGGGTGGAGACAAGCACAAGGATAGGTGAAACTGATCAGGGTGTGACAGTATTGCTACTGATGTATCATCAAATGAATTATCTACAGTGAGGGAAAAAAGTATTTGATCCCCTGCTGATTTTGTACGTTTGCCCACTGCCAAAGAAATGATCAGTCTATAATTTTAATGGTAGGTTTATTTGAACAGTGAGAGACAGAATAACAACAAAAAAATCCAGAAAAACGCATGTTAAAAATGTTACAAAACGCTTTGCATTTTAATGAGGGAAATAAGTAAATGGTCTGTCCAGGTAGTCACAAAAAATAGATGTGTGTTGGTTAAATTGTGATTTTAATGAATGGAGCAAATTCTGAGCAGCAGTTTTTTTTGACGTGAGCACGTAACAGTTTTTAGCAGAGCGTTAGAATAGACATATGCGCCGTGTTTTGTATGTTGTTTATTCTATACAAAAGCAAGGTAATGTTGATTATAATGTCTTTACTTCAGCATCATTGTTTAGCATCCATACAGCTCCATTTAGTGCATAGTAAGTAATGCCTAACTTGGCTCACTCGTACTATATAGTATAACACTCAGATACACATAACAGCAGCGTCATCAATTGGTTTGGCTAACTACGATCACAAGCTGTGTTATGAACACATTTATCTTAGCAACTAATGAGGGATCAGGTTATTGCTCTGGAGGATATGCTGAAAAATGGACAACTCTCTTTCACTTTCATTCAGCAAAGTTTCTCTAAATTCTACAATGACGCACTTGCTTCGAACGCTGAAAACAAACTACATAGTGCAATGGAAAACACGCTGGAAACATGGCATCTATTCATCGGTGTTTGATAAATCAATAGGTACTGGGGCGGGCTCAACCTCACATTGGTCCTGCAGGCACTGCCACTGGACCAATCAGATCATCCAGCTTTCATACAAAGCAAACTGGAACTCCCCCTCAGCCAATCAGGAACTTTTCTGACCAGTGATGCCAATTTAGCAATTTTGTTGCTAGATTTAGCAACTTTTCAGACTACCCTGGCAACTGTTTTTTCAAACAGCACCTAGCAACAAATTTAGCTACTTTTAAAAATGTATTTGGAACTTTTAGCAACTTTTGAAAAGTGATTCAAATGCTAAAATGCATGCATTTTCCCTCTAAAAGACACAAAAACGATTTTCTCTGTCACACACTCAGTCACAACACACGTGCCTGGCTGCAAAAGTGCATTGTGAGTGACGTCAGCACCAGGCCAGCAGCTGTTTCAGCAAATTGTAAATCATTGTTGGCTAACTGCAGCAGCAGTAGTACTTGTTCGACGAGCCACGAATGTTTGATCTTGAACAGAACTTACAACATCAATCAACATGTCTCAATCAAAATTGTACAGCCAGAAGTACAGAAAAGAGTGTGAGTCTGTACCTGAACAAACGTCAAATCATATTTTTTACAGAGATGACCAGTCAATTTGAGTAACGTTATTGTGTATTCTACGTAATGACGCAGTTTTATGTTATCACGCAATGACATCACAACGTCATTTAGCAACTTTTAGCAACAAATCAACCTGCCTCTAGCAACTTACCATGAAAATTAGTTGGCAACACTGTTGCTGACTGAGGGTGAGACTGTCATAGGCGTCTTAAGGGACAGACCAAGGCGCAGCGGGTATAGTGCTCATCTTATTTCTTTATTTTAGAGAGAACACTCAAACAAAATAAACGAATGACAAAAACAGTTCCGTAAGGCACACGGCTATACAGAAAACAACCACCCACAACCCACAGGAAAAAACAGGCTGCCTAAGTATGGCCTCCAATCAGAGACAACGAAAGACACCTGCCTCTGATTGGAAACCATACTCGGCCACACATAGAAAATTAACATAGAAAATGAAAACTAGAACAAATCCCCATGAAACACAAACCAACCCCAAAACAAACAAAAACAACACCCCCTGCCACGCCCTGACCATACTACAATGACAAATGACCCCTTTTACTGGTCAGGACGTGACAGTACCCCCCCCCCCCCCCAAGATGCAGACCCCGACTGCACCTCAAAACAAAAAACCCCACAAAAACAACCCCAAACCTAAAGGGAGGGTAGGGAGGGTGGCCACCGTCAACGACGGTTCCTGTGCTACACCCCCCCTTCGCCAATCCTCCCACTACGGAGGTGGCTCTGGCTCCGGGCGTAGCTCCCGTTCTGCGCTGCCGACCCCCGCTGGAGGCTCTGGGCTGTAGACCGTTGCTGAAGACTCTGGGCTGCAGACCACCGCTGAAGGCTCTAGGCTGCAGACCACCGCTGAAGGCTCTGGGCTGCAGACCACCGCAGAAGGCTCTTGGCTGCAGACCACCGCTGAAGGCTCTGGGTTGCAGACCACCGCTGGAGGCTCCGGACTGGGAGGCGTCGCTGGAGGCTCCGGAATAGGAGGCGTCGCTGGAGGCTCCGGACTGGGAGGCGTCGCTGGAGGCTCCGGACTGGGAGGCATCGCTGGAGGCTCCGGACTGGGAGGCGTCGCTGGAGGCTCCGGACTAGGGGGCATCGCTGGAGGCTCCGGACTGGGGAGCGTCGCTGGAGGCTCCGGGCTGAGGAGCGTCTCTGTAGCTTCCGGACTGGGGACCTTCGCTGCAGGCTCTGTGCCATGGGTCATCACTACTGGTTCCGTGTCATGGATAATCACTGGAGGCTTTGTGCCATGGATCATCACTGGAGGCTCCGGGCCATGGGTTATCACTGGAGGCTTCGTGCCTTGGATCATCCCTACGGGCTCCGGGCCATGGATCATCACTGGAGGCTTCGTGCCATGGATTAACACTACAGGCTCCAGGCCATGGATCATCACTGGAGGCTTCATGCCATAGATTATCGCTGGAGACGTCGGACCATTGACCATCATTAGAGGCTTCCTTCGGGGCGCTGGAACTGGTCTCATCGGACTGGGGAGACGTACTTCGGACCGCGTGCTCACAGCAGGCACCGGCCTTACCGGGCTATGGTGGCGCACTGGAGGTCTGCTTCGTGGGGCTGGCATAGGAGGTGCCAGGCTAGTCACACACACCTTCAGGCTAGTGCGGGCAGCAGGAACAGGGCGTACTGGGCTATGGTGGCGCACTGGAGGTAGAGTGCGCGGAGCAGGCACAGGGTCCACTGGGTCTTGGAGGCGCACTGGAGGTCTGGAGTGCACGGCCTGCACAAACCGCCCTGGCTGGATACTCAACTCCGCTTGATCACTGCGGGGTGCGGGCACAGTTCGCACCGGCCTTTGTATGCGCCCTGACGACACAGTGCGCGTCACCGCAAAATACGGTGTCTGCTCCATCACTTGCTTCTCATAGTAAGCCCGGGAACTTGTCTCATGATTCCATCCTGACCCTGCCCAACTCCCCTTGTGCCCCCCCCCTAAATTATTTTGGGGCTGCCTCTCCGTCTTGCCTTCAGGTGCATTTAGAGCCTCCTCTCGTCGCCGCTCTGCTCTTGCTGCCTTTACTTCTTCCCATGGACGGTGATTCCATCCCTTCTGGATCTCCTCCCATATCCAGGATCCCTTGCCGTCCAGTATCTGCTCCCATGTCCATTCCTCCTGCTGCTCCTTCTTCCGCTGCTTGGTCCTTCTTTGGTGGGTGGTTCTGTCATAGCTGTCGGAAGGATTAGACCAAGGCGCAGCGGGTATAGTGCTCATCTTATTTCTTTATTTTAGAGAGAACACTCAAACTAAATAAACGAACGACAAAAACAGTTCCGTAAGGCACACGGCTATACAGAAAACAACCACCCACAACCCACAGGAAAAAACAGGCTGCCTAAGTATGGCCTCCAATCAGAGACAACGAAAGACACCTGCCTCTGATTGAAAACCATACTCGGCCACACATCGAAAATTAACATAGAAAATGAAAACTAGAACAAATCCCCATGAAACAAACCAACCCCAAAACACACAAAAACAACACCCCCTGCCACGCCCTGACCATACTACAATGACAAATGACCCCTTTTACTGGTCAGGACGTGACAGAGACAAGGAGGTTATTATAATGCTCTGGTAGTATGCCTGTCGTAGAGTAGACGGGTCATATTGTAATGATGTATAACACTGTTACTCTCTCTCATTCTCTCAACCCCGCCTCTTCTCTCATCACCCCTCTTTCTTTATCTAGTACTTTGCACTTTCTCTACTTTTCACTTGCTTCTTTCTCCATAATCCCTTTCTCTCTCTCCCCTGTTTTCCCCAGTGGTGTTCCTGGTGTTCTCTCGCTCAGAGTCCCACTCCGCTCCTCTAGGGGGCGTGGCCTTCCTGGACTGTGGCTTTAGGCAGCAGGCCCCACCCCCAGGACAGAAGCTGGGGCTTGAGTGGCGGCACAGAGGAAGTTGGAGGAAAGTGCTGGATATTAGGGCAGGGCAAACGGAGGCAGAGGAGGGGTCAGCAGGTGAGAGAATAAAGGCATTATTTAAGTAGTTATGATGGTGCTATAAGTGTTGGATGAGTGCATTTGTACCGTCATGGTCAACATTGTAACTTTATTATCCACCCAGAGACGGAAAATACACGTCTTATTGCTGTCATAGCTAGGAACCCAGAGGTTTACTGAATGATTATAATGAGAATTGGACCTAATTTTCACCTCATCATACTCTGTTTCACATCGTTTTTTCCTCCTCAGGTACACGTGGAGAGGGAGGGTTCGAGCGTGGATGCCGCCCTGCTGGTGGGGCAGGGTAATGCGTCTCTGACTCTGGCCAGACTGAAGGTATCTGACGAGAGGACCTACATCTGCACCGTCAGCACTGGACTACCAGGCCCAGCAGGTCATACAGCTACACGTTACACGTGAGTCCCTCTAAGAACACTTGTGATTGATTGTCTCTTTACATAGGGAGCAGGTAGCCTAGTGGTTAAGAGCGTTGGTACAGTAACCGAAAGGTTGCTGGTTTGAATGTCAGCAACAAAAATGTGGAAAATCCCTTAAGCAAGGCACTTAACCCAAATTGCTCCTGTAAGTTGCTCTGGATAAGAGTGTCTGCTAAATGACTAAAATGTACATTCTTTCTCTACACATATGAACATGTGTTTATTACATTAGGTGTCTATGTCATGTGTGACATAGTGTGCACACTATTCACATCTAAACACGAAGTCTCTCTGTCTTCAGAACCTCCTCGTGTTTCTCTCTCTGAGGAGAAGCTGGTATTTCGGGAGGAGTTGCCCCAGAAACTGAGCTGCCACTGCAAGAACTACTACCCTCTGGATGTCCAGGTGTGTGTCTGGTGCAGTCGACCAATGAAATATCCAGTCATTCATATTCACAGATACCACTGTTTCAAAGTGATTAGCACACAAGCACACAGTGATCATACATCTAATGAAATCAGAAGATTTACATTATTTTGTTTCATTTTAGCAGACGCTCTTATCCAGAGCGACTTACAGTAGTGAATGCATACATTTCATACATTTTTTTTTTCATTGGTAGGTCATCATACAGCACTTATAATATGGATATCCTAAATATTAGACACTATACTGAGACTCTTCTCTCTCAGATGGAGTGGCTCTCCGTCTCCTCTACAGACTCAGAGCCTAGCGTCCTATCAGACCAGGTGTCTCTCTCCAGCCATCGGCAGCACAGCGACAGGACCATGTCCATCTTCTCCCACCTCACCCTGCACCCCTCCGCCTTCCCCCCTGGAACCACGGCCACCTGCAGAGTGACCCACCCGGCCCTGGACACACCCCTCTCCCTCAGCCTGACAGTAGAGACACCTGAGCCAGGTAGGCTGCTACAGACACAGGCGTGAGAGGACAATAGGAAATTAGGTGAACATCAGCATTGCTAATGGGTCACGTTCATTAGGCATGAATGGACAACTAAAATAGAGTGTTCTTATCAGGCAGGTTCAGATACTGCTCTTTTGCTGAATGTTTTCTCCTGTTGGGTGCCTGTTGACTGTGAGTCATTGGGAGAACCTGAGCAGAAACAAAATGGTGTCCATTCATATTAGTCCAAACTGTTCCCTGTTGTTACAGATTCCTACTGGATGGTCCTGGGTTTTCTGGTTATCACCGTTCTGTTCTTCTACCAAGTGATGGGTAAGTTCCCCATGCTCCCTATGGACCTCCTTGTATTTTTAACCATTGTTTGTAGTAAGACAACAGTAGCCTAGAGATGCGAAGCAAATTTCTGTCCAAACAGACAAATAATACATTTTTCTTCCAACCTAATTCACAGACCTGGATTCTTTCAGGGTCGCAGAGGCACAGTACCTGAAGCTGTTGAAAACCAGTATCTTAAGAGTTGCTGTAATGTGAATTACTGTTGTACTATAAACAGTTGTACATTTTCTTCAAATAAATGTTTTCTTTAATAGTATCATTGGTGTTGTTCTCTGAATCTGTAGAGATGGTGTGGTATTATACCTGTTCATTTTCACTTCAATGATGAACACAATGTTGATGATTTTCTTTATTAGCATCAAGTGGTAAGCATGTGTTTAAAGAATTCTCATGATCCAGTTGTATCTCTCGCAGTATTATCATGTTGTATAATTTCTTTACCTAATAATATTATTTCACAATATTATTAGATCATTGTTTTGAATAATCACCACTATTTTCATTCATAAATGTAATTTACACATAGCTACTTTTCATATTTTGATTTACAATGTGTCAAACAGTCCCTCTTTATCAACCATTGAGAGGAAAATTATATTTTCTGGAATATCCAACACCAAAAGTAAAATATAAACGAACTAAAAAACGCATTTTCAGGAGCAGTAGTCTGGCAAAGATGAAGTACTTCATAGTACTACTTGTACGGTATTATGGTTTTCGTTTTTTGTTTTTCCCCCGACAGAATACTACTGTAGCAACCATTGTTCTCTGGTCGAGTAATAGTTCTTTTGAAAGCACGTGAGCAACAAAAATTTGGCAAACTCTTGAGCTTCATTACATTGCATACACATGAGTTATTAATTGAGCGCATAGCTACAGTAGCCTATACACAGGTCCTGAAAACCACTAAACCAAACAAAATAAATGTACAATCGGCAGTTTGTTTCAGAAATGGCAGATACATAGGTCACACAAATAGGCAAAACTATGGACATCGTCTGCCATGCAAGTCAAGTAAGACACAAACACTACTTCCATTGGGCCTATTGGCTACTGTAGGTAACAGCCTATTGGCTACTGTAGGTAACAGTGTGTGTGTTTTTGTTGGTTTGATGTGCAGGGAGCGGGTTATTTGGGGGGTTATTTGGTTATGTCCTCTCCAGATAGGGGACAGTCTATTGAACCATTCCTCCCTAACCCTGTACCCTCTCTACTAGAACGTACAAGAGTGTTTGAACACAACCACAACACAGTAAAGCTGCTCACTAATCAATCAAAAATGTACTATGCAAATGTGCTATGTTTTATTACACAGACCTACCTTTAGGTGTGTCGAGAGTTAATACTGTATAGACCTTTGTCTGCACTCCTGAAAGAATACTCTATGTAGGTACAGATTGTCTGTTTCTGTCTGTCTAGCTAACTGTCCGTCTGTCTGTCTGTGGTACAAGAATAAAGATATACTAAAAGTCAGTGTCCCAAAAGTCGTTTCTGCCTTTTCCAGTATCCTTCCTGGCTTTTCTTGTCCTCTCTCTATCTCTCTCTTAAACACCACAGTCGGTGAGTGAGAGAAAGAGGGAGGTAAAGGAAAAGGCAGGAATGCCAGTCAAGGCCTACATCAACTAACCCTGGAAAAAGCTACTGGCTACACTGATTTGGATCACAAGTACACACACACACGCACGACAAAATGATCATAATCTTAACCATGACCTTGTATTAGTAAGTAGTATTAATTAATAATGGTAGTGGTATGAGGTAGGGGATCAGGAGGGGTTGTTAGGTACTGTATGTCAGTATCAATTTACAAATCTGGTACGCTCTCCAAAAGGTAACACGAACAAGCTTTGGCGGATAGAAAGAACTGCTTCTCTGCTGCTCTCTCCTTGCACTCCCTCTCTCTCTCTCTCTCCATGCTCTCTCTCTCTTTCACTTCTTCCTGCTTTCTCTCTCTCTCTCTTTCCCTACAGTATGCTCCAGCCCTCTCTGTCCTTGTGTCACAAGGGGTTTCTTATCTCCTCCCTCTTTCATTCCTTCCTGCTCTCTCTCTCTCTCTCTCTCTCTCTCTCTCTTTCCCTACTGCACACATCAATAATGTATGAGACGCAGGAGAGAGTGAGTGAGACAGCACGCCAAAACAGAGGAAGAAAGATGGATCAAAGAGAAGGGAAGGGAAGGGCAGGGCAGGAGGACGAAGAGAAAAGAGAGCAACAACATCTACACACTAGCGTTATGTTTACGTGCTAGATGGAAGACCTGGTGTGTAGGATAAAGGGGGCGGGACTGGAGTTTGGATTTGTGTCGATTTTGTTTTCTTCTTCTCTTCTATTTCACTCTCATGTCTGTGTCCTGCCACGCTGGGATTACTCAATAGAAGAAGTACACTATGAGAAAGATGGAGAGGGAGGGGGAGAGAGAGAGGGGGAGAGAGAGAGGGAGATATAAAGGGGAGAGAGCGGGGGATAGGGAGAAAGAGAAAGAGGGAGAGAGAGACCATTCAATAATTGGGTCAGCAGATTTATGGCTTCCTAAATCCCAAACTGAAGATACATCTAACAATGTGTTTACAGCTAAATAATGATCTTTGCATTCAGTGGGCTACATCTACACATGTGTTGTTTCTACTGAATGACTGGTAACAGAGGCCTTATACTGTTTCAATCATTTACTGTAATAAGTTGTCATGAATTATTGACATACTGTAGAGTAGGCACTAGGAGACAGTCAGAGCAGGCCAGACCTGGGCCTGTTATAAGTGCACACTGATTATAGTTGTGGCCTTCGCCTTAACATCTACTGCACTTGACTAGTATGGATACAGAATTGCATTAGTGGAAACCAAGACTGTTCTCAGGACAGGTGTGGTTGCAGCATTTTAGCTAACCCTAACCATTTTCCTAACTTTAACCTAATTCTCCTAGCCTGCCACGTTAATTCTCCTAACCAGCTACGAAAAGTCACTTCTGCTAATCAAAACCGGCAGACCTGCCCTGAGAGCAGTGTGAGTATCCGCTAATGCGATACAGAAGTATGGACATTAATTTAATCATCTGCACAATAATTCATATGCCAAGAAATGTCCAAATGAAGTTTAAAAGACGTGAAGAAACCCTCTAACTGACTACATGTGAGTGGGTATCAATGAATGGTAATAGGGGAAAGTAATGGTACTTACAGAAAAGGACTCCGACCACAAGAACTCCAATGATACCCATAATGATCATCATCTAGAAAGAAAAGCAAATGGAGAATTAAAGGCTTTCTTTATTCTTCTATTCTTCTAGTTAATAAACTTGATAGATTTTCCTCAGGATGATTAAACATGTGTTTTTGGATTCAGGGCTGAAGTCGCTGCGGATTAACGTTAGTTCTGCTGACCAAAAAAACACACACAACACCAACCCAGCACGATGACAAACACAAAAAGCAGAGCGTAAAATTTCATCACACTCCCTTGTCAGTGTATTTTTGGTGCTATTGCTATGCAATTAATAAGAATAACTGCATGTAGAGAAAACACTGCAGTGAGAGCCTCCCTATTTCCCCATTCCCCGGAGCGCCACTCCTCCCGCCCAGACGCTAATTAGGGGATTAGTACACGGGAAAGGTGGGTGACAGCGTTCCAGGGACAGACGCTGTGTGTCCGCCTTAGCGCCCTGCACCTCCATGGCTCAGTTGGTTGGTGGAGCGTGGTACTGGTTGGTGGAGCGTGGTACTGGTTGGTGGAGCGTGGTACTGGTTGGTGGAGCGTGGTACTGGTTGGTGGAGCGTAGTACTGGTTGGTGGAGCGTAGTACTGGTTGGTGGAGCGTGGTACTGGTTGGTGGAGCGTGGTACTGGTTGGTGGAGCGTGGTACTGGTTGGTGGAGCGTGGTACTGGTTGGTAGAGTGTGGTACTGGTTGGTGGAGCGTAGTACTGGTTGGTGGAGCGTGGTACTGGTTGGTGGACCGTGGTACTGGTTGGTGGAGCGTGGTACTGGTTGGTGGAGCGTGGTACTGGTTGGTGGAGCGTGGTACTGGTTGGTGGAATGTGGTACCGGTTGATGGAGCGTGATACCGGTTGGTAGAGCGTGGTACTGGTTGGTGGAGCGTGGTACTGGTTGGTGGAGCGTGGTACTGGTTGGTGGAGCGTGGTACAGGCGTTGCAACACCACCACAGTTGTGGATCTGAATGATTCGCCCATGGGCCACATACAGTACACTGGATATATATGTTAACTTGAATATATGACAGTACACTGTCACTTTGGATAGAAAGAGTTGGCTAAATAACCATATTACAATCATTATCAATATTACTATTACCTTGCAATTCTCCTGAATATGTTAACTTGAAGTCCTTTTGGATGAAAGTGTCTGCTAATGTGAATGACAATATAATCATTGATCACTGTCATTACCTTTGCGTTTTTCCACCAGTATTTGCTCTTTAGTTTGGCGGCACAGCTCTCGAACTGGGAGGCCCCGGCCTGGAGAGCATCTGCTCTGTCATCCAGCTCCGACAGCTTCTGGTCCCTCTCCAGAACCTTGTCCACATTCACCCGCATAATATCCACCACCTGGAGAGGAGAGGGGGAGGTGGGTAGAGGAGAGGAGGAGGGAAGAGAAGAGGAGAGGAGAGAAGGAGGGAAGAGAAGAGGAGGAGAGGAGAGAGGAGGACAGGAATTTACTGACAGCCCGAGCCATAGAAGCCTACATCACACAATTTAATACAGCATGAAACCATTCCCAAGCTGCAGTGCAGTCCATTACTAAGATAAATTGATCAACCATTGTTCGGATTTTCGTTATTTAGCCCTCCGAAAAGGCTCACCAGGAAGCACACAATGTCATGACTCGTGTTTTGTCCTTAATTTTATTTTAAATCAAATGACCACAGGTCATAAACCTGAAATACAACAAACAAGTAATGACAATATATTATTCATATATATTATTTAGTATATTATTCAAGTAATATAATAATAAATCAAATAAGCCTGCAACACCATCAAAGATGTGGCGAATCTGGCTTAAAACAGCACCGACTACATCACCCAGAATGCCCAGCGCCAGAGGAGCATGCGCACAGTGACTCTGCCGTCACAGGTTGCTATGGACGCTGTCACAGGACACAGAACCCATGCCACCACATGCCTTGTCCAAAGGATTTACACACAAACGCAACATAATGCGGCACTCCACCATGGATCACCGAACCAAACCACCGCTATCACCACCTCCACCAGAAACCAGCAGAGTGCTCCGAACAATCAGCACAATGCAAATGGCTGATAATAATAGCCTAATGCTATATAGCATCTGGTTCGCTGAGCTACCGCACCCAGCGAGCTACAAGTTACTCCCGGCCAACTAACACCGACACAGTGAGGTAAACGTTCAGTGCACAAACATATAAGTGACTTAAACATCAATGCTAGACTGAGTAGTTCGCAGTTACATACCAACGGGCTGTGTGCTCCTGATGATTGTCACGGTGAAGTGATTACCAGGTGCTGTAATTTAAGTCTCTAGTGAAGCTGCGCATGCGCACATAACATATCTGAGCATCTAAGAAACTTAAGGAAATCCCTCGTTCCCCATTTAATTGAACACATCAGACCCATTTTCTTCTCTTTTATCTATTTATGTACATATATATTTTTTTCTTTTCCTGAGTGAGCTAGAAGTCTCAACACCTCCCACTTGGCCGACTGATCGAAGATCCAAGGAGGGCACAGTCTCTTGAGTCTCTCAGTGAGAATTTCAAACTAAAGTCCAGTCTTTCTAGGCATTTACAAACAAACCTGTGTTAACTAAGGAGGTAGGCTCCACCACCTTTCCTCCTACTGAGTGTAGGTTTGCCCTCGAAGCACTCAGTTGCCTCCCAGGGTTACCCGCTAGCTAAGCAAAGAACAGAGTCACAGTCTTTGGGTATCCATGGCGAGGACTTATCTTACCTCCTCTTGGTCTTCAGCAGGAATCAAGATCACCAACCTCCTCACATCCCTGCGAATGACGATTTTCGTGTGCATGGTAGAGTCCTTTCTCCGGGCCCTGGGAACCATGGGAGCAGGAAGACCCATGCAGGTTGTTATGTCCGCATCCCAGACAACCCCCTTCTCGTCTGGATATGTTGTAGCAACCCGGCCGAGCCGGAACTGCCCCCTCAGAGCGTTCTGGTCCGCAATCCAGACTACGTCTCCAACCTTGATACTTCTCTCTGCTCGGTGCCACTTGTGTCGTATGAACAAGTTTGGTCCTGCCAGTTCGCTCCATTTCTTCCAGAACCTGTCGACTCCAGCCTGGACAGCCCTCAGCCTGCGCCAAGAGCGGGTTTCCATGTCAATTCCGTGTATGTCACCTCCCTGTCCGGTGCGCCCCAGGATAAGGGAGTTGGGGGTCAAGTACTCCACTGAGTCCTCTTGTTCCTGTGCCCTGGCGTCGATGGGTCGCTCATTAGTCAAGTTGGCTGCAGAGTAGAGAAGGGTCTGGAACAGCAGTCAGTTGTTCCGCCAAGACTATTAAGAGCTCTTTTAAGGAGCTTGACAGCTGCCTCTGCTGCTCCATTCCTGTGTGGCGAGTCTGCAGGATGAAAGTCCCAATGCCACTCTGTGCTATTTCTGGCAGCCTTGTCTTCAACGGATGCCTTCTGCAAACAGGCCAGGTGCTTGTGTAGCTCTCTCAGAGCAGGCCTGGCTCCCAAGAAGTTTGTGCCTCTGTCTGACCATAGCTTTTTGGGATGCCCCCTCAGAGCAGTGAACCGAGAGTAGGCCTGAAGAAAGCTCTCAGAAGACTGGTCGTCGATGAGATCAGCATGGACGGCTCTGGAAGTCATGCAGCAATACACGACTCCCCAGACCTTTTTCTTGGAACTTTTCTTAACAGCGTCCCTCACTTCAAAGGGTCCAAAGAGGTCTAGTGTAGTATACTCGAATGGGTTCGCTCTACTGGTACGTTCCTGAGGAAGAGCGCTCATCACTTGCTGGCACAGCCGGGCTCTTTGCTTCTTGCAAGTGATGCACCTGTTGACCACCTTCTTCACTGTCCTCCGACCTTGCACAACCCAGGCCTTTCTTTTAGTGTGCAGCAGTGTGACAGCCACCCCTTCATGATTCGCTTCGTGAGCTTCCCTCGCAAGCAAGGCCCCCAGCCACAACCGGAACGGGATTAAAGGTACAGCGGTTCCGTCTTCATTCCAAGACTGGACTCTACCACTACAAAGTAAGAGTCCATTGTTGTAATCTTTCATCACAACAAGGCGGTTTAAGGTCGTATCCTGAAAGTTCACGCCGTCTTGGGCTGCAAGGGCTAGGTCTTGGAAAGCCTCTGTTCTCTCTACCACAGACAGCCTGGGGCCCCTCACCTCCCAGTTTGCTGAGCTCGAGGCTTGGTAGCTTGTCCTCAGCCAGGATTCTGCCGCTCTTCGAACCCAGGCGATTGTTCCACACAATTTAGACAAGCTACTGAATCGTTCGGGCCCGACAAGGCGCACTAGAGCTACACCCCAGGGCTTCCTCTTTGGCCTCTCTACTGCTGGAGTTGGACCTTGGTCTTTCATCTGCGGTCGTGGTGCGGAGTCTTGCAAGTTTGGCCCAACATCAGTATTGCTGCGGCCTGGGAATTTTTCTGCCTGAGACCTGGTGACTACAGCTGAGAACGCTCTTCTCTGCAACCTTTTAACGTCATCAGCCACGCTGGTCACTATCTCACTGGCTGTCTTCACAGGCCACTCAGCCTCAGGCCAACTCAGGAACTCTGGGCCTTGTTGCCACTCTGACCCTTCATCGAGTTCCTCAGGAGTTGCTCCCCTCGTGATGATGTCTGCTATGTTCAGGTTGCCCTCAATCCACCTCCAGTCTTCCACTGGTCCAGCCTTCTGGATCTCTCCGATGCGGTTAGCGAAGAAAGTTTGGTAGCCATAGCTATCCTTGTGAATTGCTCCCAGGATTGTTTGGCTATCCACGAAGTGGACCCAGCGTGTGACCTTGATGCGGCAGTGCTTTACAAGGTATTTTCTCAGGCGGATCGAAAAGACAGCACCACATACCTCTGCCTTAATCGCGTCTCCTTTCTGGTTGAGAGGGGTAAGCTTTGCTTTTGACTCAACCAGCCTCACTACGACCCCATTCTGCGTCTCCCAACGGAGATAGAGCACCACGCCGTAGGAAGCCTCACTCCCATCTGAAAACGTGACTCCCATTGGATGGCCTATGGCTCCAGTTGGTGTGAGGCTTCTTTCGAACCTGATCTGGGCAAGTCTCACATATTCTTCGAGGAGTCTTATGGAAGCCTCCCGTAGTTTTGGTGAGAGTGGGTCATCCCAAGTGTCCTTAACTGGACTGCTTATACTCGCTTCTTGGTAAGCTTCTCTCACAAGCATAACCCATTTCTGCTTTGTGGGTGTGGCAAGACCAATGGGGTCGTAGAATCCAGCGATCTGGCTTAGCAGCATCCGACGGGTCAATGGGTTTGGAGTTTTACCTCTGACTTCCTCTTCGCGCAAATCGACTCCTGTTCTCATCTTTCCTCTCTTCTTTGAGAAATTTACAGAGGTCATCACACGAAGTTTGTCGGTCTCTGGTTCATAGCCGACTCCAAGTGCTTTGCTCTCTTCGTCCCGCATCTGGTTGGGTAACACCAGCGTTTTCGGCACACTCACAGTTGTCTTACTGATACTGGCATCAGTTGTGGTTGCTGACCTCCCACTTTGGCCTGATAAGACCCATGGCTTAAGGGAGAAGCCTCCAGCCTTTAAGATCTTTTCCACTCCTTTGGTGATTTTCTCCAGTGTCTGCAAGTCGTTGTGGGACGTCAAGATGTCATCCACATAACTATCTTCTACCACAACTCTGCGCTCCTCAACCATGGCTGCAAACTGGGGCAGGTTGGCTGTTTCTCTCATTGCCACCTGGGCGATACAACCAGCAGGTTTATCGCCAATGTTGACCCTGACGACAGCAAAGACTTCGATCACCTCCTCAGGATTGTCTCTCCAGAGGAATCGATGGAGGTGTACTTCTTTGTCTTCTAGCCAGACAGGGTTGTACATTTTTTTCACATCGCCCAGGGCGGCGTACAACCCAGTCCTGAATCTCAGAAGCATGCCCCTTATCTGATTTAGGACATGAGGACCCTTGTACAGTAGGTCATTTAAACTTATTCCCATGAATTCTTGGCTACTGTTCCAGACAATTCTTACAGGGGTAGTGGTTGAGTGAGGATTAGGAGCAACTAAATGACTGATATACCACTTAGGTCCCTTCCAGCTATCGATTTCCTCCTGGGTGACTTTAACGGCAGCCCCTCTTGAGACCATATCGTGGATTTGCGCTCTGTAAGCAGCCTTCCATTCCGGCTCCTTCTCCAGTCGTTTCTCAGTGTTTAAAAAGGTCGCTTCCACTGCACGTCGATTGTCAGGCAGCGTTGTGGGGTCTCCTTTCCACGGGTAAGCTGCGTCCCAGTGAGGGGATTCGCTGTGCTTGTCAGCTTGCACGTAGGTCAGACATTCCTTTATTTTCTCCAAGTCTCTTTCCTCTCCTAGGGTCATTTCCTTTCCTCCAGGGGGGCACCTACCGCATCTGCAGCCACCACACTGAGGATCACAGGCGGCGCCAATACTGTCCCACTTGAACCATTCAAAAACGTATTTGTTGGTAGTTGCAGTGTTTCGGAGGATTGCGTCGTCTTCTTCCACCGAAACTCCACTGGATCCTCCCGTCTTCACGAGAATCTCTTTGTACGCCCTTGAAGCTGTTCTCATTGACCTAGCGAAATGTGTTTCAGACCTGTGCACTGCTAGGTCTATCACTTCAAAGAGGTCAGGATGCGTTCCACCAACAGTCTTCCCAAGGGGACCATCCCAGAGGACGAGGTCTCCAACTACTCTGACTGGCTGTGGGACAAGGCGACCCTCTCTGTGGCTAATCAACAGGTCGATCTTTTCGGGCCGGACCAAGTCCTTGAGTTGAACATTTGGAAAGAACTTCTGCAGTTGCTGTGGCGTGACAGCTTGGTTCACCTTCGCAACATCTTCCAAGCCGTAACAGAGGAGTTTGTGCTCTGCTATTGTACCTCTGGGAGTTTTTACTCTCAGCCTCAGGGTATACTTCATGGTAGTAATGGTTTTCTCCATCCCTCCAACACCTTGGACAATCAACTTAATGTTCTCACCATTTAGCTTGAGACGCTCTGCTGCTTTATTAGAGATATAATTAGTATCTGAAGCGAGATCAATCAACGTACCGACTAGCTGGCCAGAGTTTGTTGTCACATCCAATAGCATCATTATGACAGGGCACTCTTTTGGCTCACAACCAATGCTAGCACACACTTTTGTTGTGATCTTATTTGAAAAGGCTTCTTTGAACTCTGCTCGCACCTCTGGAGAAAGTTTGGCAAGGAGCTCCTCCTGTTTGTTGGTTAGTCCAAGCCCCCGTTTCCCCAATTTTGCATCGCTCTGCTCTCCGCTCTTTTCCTCTTTCTTCTTGATCTGTGACTTTGGACAGAGCAAGTAATTGTGGTCTGAAGAGCCCTCTTTCTGACAGTCATCCTTTGAGCATAGATACTTTTGTGTGCAGCCGCCATCGTCGCCATGAAGGCGCAAGCACTTAAAGCATGCTCCTGCTCTCCTAAGCTGAGCCTTCTTGCCTGTCAGATTGAGCTTCTTGAAGACCTTGCAGGCGAACAGCCTACCTCCGTGCTCGTTGTCTCCACATGTGATGCATGAGCTTGGTTGAGCGCCCTTTAGGGTGTTTCCGGATGTGGCTCTGGTGAATGCCCTCCTTTCCTTTTTCTTTTCGCTCGACCTCTCAGTATTGTCCGCCGGGCTAGGCTGTAGCTGGTCTAGCTCCTCGAGAATGTCCTCCTGCTTCTTCAAGTATTGCAGTAGACAGTCAAAGTGGTTGCGTGGTGAAAACCCGCTTCCAGGGTCTTTTTTGTGTGTTATCCACTTTTCTTTCAGGGAGTCAGGAAGCTTACTTTCAATCGACTGCACAACCACTCGGTGCTTCACAGCATCTTCCTCCCCTAAGACTTGTAGGTCACGAAGAGCTCTCTCCACGGCTTGAATCAGTTCGATTGTCTTCCTCGGATGGTTTCCTTTGATGGGGCAAAGTCCTTGCACTTCTTGTGCAATCAGCAGCACTATTTTTATAGTCTAGCATTGATGTTTAAGTCACTTATATGTTTGTGCACTGAACGTTTACCTCACTGTGTCGGTGTTAGTTGGCCGGGAGTAACTTGTAGCTCGCTGGGTGCGGTAGCTCAGCGAACCAGATGCTATATAGCATTAGGCTATTATTATCAGCCATTTGCATTGTGCTGATTGTTCGGATTTTCGTTATTTAGCCCTCCGAAAAGGCTCACCAGGAAGCACACAATGTTATGACTCGTGTTTTGTCCTTAATTTTATTTTAAATCAAATGACCACAGGTCATAAACCTGAAATACAACAAACAAGTAATGACAATATATTATTCATATATATTATTTAGTATATTATTCAAGTAATATAATAATAAATCAAATAAGCCTGCAACACCATCAATGATGTGGCGAATCTGGCTTAAAACAGCACCGACTACATCACCCAGAATGCCCAGCGCCAGAGGAGCATGCGCACAGTGACTCTGCCGTCACAGGTTGCTATGGACGCTGTCACAGGACACAGAACCCATGCCACCACATGCCTTGTCCAAAGGATTTACACACAAACGCAACATAATGCGGCACTCCACCATGGATCACCGAACCAAACCACCGCTACCGCACCCAGCGAGCTACAAGTTACTCCCGGCCAACTAACACCGACACAGTGAGGTAAACGTTCAGTGCACAAACATATAAGTGACTTAAACATCAATGCTAGACTGAGTAGTTCGCAGTTACATACCAACGGGCTGTGTGCTCCTGATGATTGTCTACGGTGAAGTGATTACCAGGTGCTGTAATTTAAGTCTCTAGTGAAGCTGCGCATGCGCACATAACATAACATATCTGAGCATCTAAGAAACTTAAGGAAATCCCTCGTTCCCCATTTAATTGAACACATCAGACCCATTTGCTCATCTTTTATCTATTTATGTATATATATATTTTTTTCTTTTCCTGAGTGAGCTAGAAGTCTCAACAACCATGTTATTTTCTTCATGTTAGTAGCTAACATAACTTTGGCCATAAAAATAGAATATATAAAACATCATCATAGACAGCCATGTTGTATCGTATGCTAGCCATGTTGTATCGTATGCTAGCCATGTTGTATCGTACGCTAGCCATGTTGTATCGTATGCTAGCCATGTTGTATCGTATGCTAGCCATGTTGTATCGTACGCTAGCCATGTTGTATCGTACGCTAGCCATGTTGTATCGTATGCTAGCCATATTGTATTGTATGCTAGCCATGTTGTATCGTATGCTAGCCATGTTGTATTGTATGCTAGCCATATTGTATTGTATGCTAGCCATATTGTATTGTATGCTAGCCATGTTGTATTGTATGCTAGCCATGTTGTATCGTATGCTAGCCATATTGTATTGTATGCTAGCCATGTTGTATCGTATGCTAGCCATGTTGTATTGTATGCTAGCCATGTTGTATCGTATGCTAGCCATGTTGTATCGTATGCTAGCCATGTTGTATCGTATGCTAGCCATGTTGTATCGTATGCTAGCCATGTTGTATCGTATGCTAGCCATGTTGTATCGTATGCTAGCCATGATGTATCGTATGCTAGCCATGTTGTATTGTATGCTAGCCATGTTGTATCATATGCTAGCCATGTTGTATCGTATGCTAGCCATGTTGTATCGTATGCTAGCCATGTTGTATCGTATGCTAGCCATGTTGTATCGTATGCTAGCCATGTTGTATCGTATGCTAGCCATGTTGTATCGTATGCTAGCCATGTTGTATCGTATGCTAGCCATGTTGTATCGTATGCTAGCCATGTTGTATCGTATGCTAGCCATGTTGTATCGTATGCTAGCCATGTTGTATCGTATGCTAGCCATGTTGTATCGTATGCTAGCCATGTTGTATCGTATGCTAGCCATGTTGTATTGTATGCTAGCCATGTTGTATTATATGCTAGCCATGTTGTATCGTATGCTAGCCATGTTGTATCGTATGCTAGCCATGTTGTATCGTATGCTAGCCATGTTGTATCGTATGCTAGCCATGTTGTATTGTATGCTAGCCATGTTGTATTGTACGCTAGCCATATTGTATCGTATGCTAGCCATGTTGTATTGTATGCTAGCCATGTTGTATCGTATGCTAGCCATGTTGTATCGTATGCTAGCCATGTTGTATTGTATGCTAGCCATGTTGTATCGTATGCTAGCCACATTGATATCTTGGGTATTGTATTTTGGAATAGTTGTTACAACATTTCTCAGCGCTTCATTCATTATGCACACACCACAAACACACAGCAATAAAATGACAAATTCATGTTGTCAGGTTGATTCAATATCATGTTGATCCCAGAAAGCCACACCCTGATGAAGACTGCATAGACAAAACATTACTGAAATAAGTCATAAAACAAATCAAACTGCAATGTAGAGTAGAGTAGAGTAGAGTAGAGTAGAGTAGACTATGCTGCTCTATTTTTAGATTTCCCAACAATCAAAGAATGTCAGCTCTGTTTCTTCAGCTTGACTCATGACCGCATTTCATTCCAGAAGGTTGTTCCTTTACTTCTGCCCTCATTCCCTCCCTTCCCCTATTTCATTGAATTGGATAAATGAAAGCAAAATGGGGGAAACTAGGTGGCGCTATTGCTTACACCAAGGAGAGTGAATGAGTGCAGAGAGCAGGGAGCAACTGGAAATGCAGCAGAGATCTGGCCTAATTGCTGCTAGTTGTCTCACGCTGTGACGTCAATCCCAGATTGACAATCTAGCCACTTGCTGTAGTTGAAAATGTTGTACTGTATGGTTTGGCACGAGTGGGAGTACTGTTAGGAGCATGGTATCGAAGCCCGGAGCAGGTTGGTTGGTACTGTATGTGCGTGTCACACTAGCTCACCTCCTCCACTTGGGCCTGTGTCTGTTGTAGCCTGCGGTTGCTGGAGGTGTTGGGAGGAGGGGGTGGGGGCCCTCCACCTGGGGCTCCATCTGCTCCTGGGGCCCCTGGGGCTCCGGGAGGTCCAGCTGGGGGAGCAGCATCTGGGGCAGACCTGGGAAGGGGAGAGAGGGAGGAAGGGACGGAGAGGAGAAGGGAAAGCGAGGGATAGGCGGGGGGAAGGAGGGAGACGGGAAGAGAGAGATGAGAAAGAGTAAGAAAAATAAATGGGGAGATGAGAAAGGGGAGAAGAAGAGAAGAGACAGATGTGAGGGAGAGGGGGAAGGGGAGGAGGAGGACATTTTACATTTAGCAGTCAAGCTGAAACAACTGCATTTTAGAGGTGTTGTAACTCAAACTTTTTTCAAAAAATAAGCCTTGATAACAGTACTCAGTGATAAAAGATTCAGATTAAAAGTTGAAAAACACAGAAGGGC
This sequence comes from Salmo trutta, assembly GCF_901001165.1. Classification (NCBI taxonomy): domain Eukaryota; kingdom Metazoa; phylum Chordata; class Actinopteri; order Salmoniformes; family Salmonidae; genus Salmo; species Salmo trutta. The sequence continues at coordinate 9,500,614 of NC_042993.1, read as the reverse complement.
AGGTAAATCGTGGAGAGGGGAAAGAGGAGGAGGAGGAGGAAATAAGGGATATGAGCTAAAGGAAGGAATTGGAAGCAAGAGAGGGGAAGAGGGAGAGGAAGTGTATTGGGGAGGCTGTATCGCAAACCAAGACTGTTCTCGGGGCAGGTCTGCCGGTTTTGACTAACAGAAGTGACTTTTCATAGAATATTGGGAGAATGCCCTGAGAACAGTCTCGGTTTTCACTAATGCGATGCATTAGCAAGATGAATGATGAGGTACAGAAAGGAGAAAAGCTGTTGGTGAGGAGAATAAAGGGGATAAAGTCAGAGTTGTACATGGGAGAGATGCCTCCCTGAGACAGCGAGAGAGAGATAGGGGGAGAGAGAGACAGAAAGAGAGAGCGAGAGAGAGAGAGAAAGAGAGAGGGGAGAGAGAGAGACAGACAGAGAGAGAGTCAGATTAAGACAAGATGGAGATAAGAAGAAGAGGAGGATGAGAGGAAAGGCCAAAAGAAAAGTAAGGGGAGGCTGTAGAGATGGTGAACAGGAGAGATTGGAGAGAAGAGGAAGATTAAGAGAGAGGGATAAGGAGAAAGGGAATAAAAGGAGAGAATAGAGAGAAAAGGAAGAAGGGTTTTAAAAGATGGGGCAAAAACAACTAATTTGGTTCAGAAGGGTAAAGAGAGGGGGAGGAGGGGTGGTGAGGGAAAGGGGAGGGGTGAGAGGGGGAGCGTTCTAACACAGACAGCCTCCATGGTGTTGGTCCTGACTCAGACTATTGAAATTAGTCAAATATACAGTACAGGCAACCATTCCATGAAGAATATAGCCATCATTTGAAAGGCATGAACTTGTTCTATACTGCAGGTGCAGGACAGTCTCATCCCAGAGGTCATGCGTAGTACCCTACTGTATTTCCTACTGTAACAGGAGAAGAAGACAAACATCCTGCACAGTCTTAGCCTCAGCTCAGACCAATCAGTTCACATTGATATTGATTTTCTAATACTTCACAGACATTTGATAACCTGGAAGTCCCTAGAACCACATGGTTCAAACCCCATAGTATAAAGAAAGAAAACATCATTTCAGCTGAAATAAGCCAATTATTAATTAAAATAATCATTAAAAAAATGATTTTCTTTTGAAGCCCAGAAGAGGACAGAGGGTAATCAACTACAGTAGACGAGATCCATTATTCAGAGCTGCTGTGACGGGAAAAAGACTTGCGTCAGCAAAATACATTAAGCTAGAACAAATCAATAGAGCAAAGAAAGAGCCTGACAACATTATATAAATACTCAACATATTAGAAGAAATCATGTTTAGTGAATAGAAATAATGAATAGAATAAGTAAAAAAGAGGAAGCCCTGCATCGATACTCACATCTTCTATGCAGCTGCTTGGAACTGACTCACTGTCAGTGAGCGGTGGGGAGAGGGGGGGGAGGGGGGGCGAGAGAGAGCGCGAGAGACGAAGGGCGAAGGGTCTGAAGTAAAAAAAATGAAAAAGCGAAATCACAAAAAAGCAATGGGAAAAATCTCTGCCTTCGTCCAAAGATGTCCAGAACCTCAGAGACTCGACTGATTAAATTGATGCGTTAATAACAAACGGATGCAGAAGCTGGTGCAGTAATTTCAAAGCAATGCTTTTGCACCGCAAGTCATCCCCAAAGTACCGCAATACCCAGGCAAGCGTCGCGTATTAATTCACTCGAAGAAAGGCAGCGGAACCAGAGGTTGAAAGTGAATACGGGTGATGCACAGATTCTCAATTTCAGTTCGTAAAATCCATAAGAGATAAATCCAAGGATGCTTGCCGAATTTCTTTAGATAATAAATCTATGCAAGAGAAGTCGTGATATTCCAAAAATGCTGAGTCGAGATGCTCAAAATCACAACAATGGTTTAGGTTGCACGTTCCCCTTCAAAAGCTAAACACAACTGATTTCATGTTCCTTTACATGACCCAATTATATAATTTCACTATTTTCCGGTGGTCTAATTTCTGAATTATCTAACACCGCCGTAGTTGCCCCTCTCCCGGCGAGTGTGTGGAAGCGTATCTGTGTGTGTCGGTTTATGGGTTAGTGCGCTAATTTCGTTAGTGTGTTTGTGTGATGGCACTATACTGCAATAATGCGTCGCTCCCCTTCCCCTCTCTCTCTCCAGTTGGACTCATAACGATGGTGCGGTACCTCTTCCCCCCCTCTTTCTCGCGCTCCCCTCTCTCTCTCTCCACACTTTGCAGTACTGCAGTTTTCTCTGTGTCGTATAGGGCGGCAGGACGACACTGCGGTACATTGCTTGGTACAGAACGTTGACTCCCCCCCCCCCCCCCCCCCCCGGCTTGTAAGTGCTCCCTTCTCCACCGGGACGACTAGGCTTCTCACTTACACCCAGATATAGACTACTCACTATCTGTCCCTATGTTTGATTTATTCCAGTTTCATCATGACCATAACTCGGTTATTCCTCTTTAGTACATGAATACAACGAGGGGAGGCAGTGCAAACATTATTGCACAGCAGTGCGCTGCGGTATGGAGCAATATAGCCCCATTGGTTGCATTGAAAACGTGCTAGCCACGCCGTGGGGCAATTTAATATGTAGACTGCTTAGTCAAATATAACATTTGGTTAACTGATTGATTATTGAATATATAACTATCAATTACTGCTATTGGCACATTCACATGGATCAACAATTTAGGTCAAAATAACTAACTACCTTAAGGTCAAATAGTAATGCAGGCTTACAATAAAATCACTCAAATGTTTGTTTATTCTGTTTATTATCATCTCACACAACACATGGTATACCCACAACATGACTTACATTAGTCCCCAATGTGATAATATTTACGACCATAAAGCATCACATTTGTGTGGTTCAAAACATGTATTTTACAGATGTGCGTGTTGATTTATTGCTAACAATACTAAATGAATCCAACATTTTCCAGCTGTCAACTTAAAAGAAAATGTGCAATCAGCTTCCTCTTACCCCAATATGGATATAAGAAAAGGTGACAATAAGGGGCTGATATAAATCTAAGTGGCACAACTAAGTAGCGGACATTTCTCTCTTTAGAGTCTGAATGTGGTCCAGTGGGCAGGTTGTTAGTACAGTAGTAGTTTAGCATTGTTAGCCAGACCGCTCAGTCCCAGATCAGATCAGCGATGTTTCCCAAAGCGGTTGAAGTGTCGATAGAGGAAGCGGATCCTCTTCTCCATATCGTGTTTGTCCTGCGTCATCATCCTGTCTCCTACCATCCTCTTCTTTCTCGTCAGACGCTGCAACTCGTTGCCACGGAAACCCTTCACCCAGACCGGCCCGACGATCAGGTCCTTAGGGTGGGCTTTGAAGTCACCTACAGACAACACGTTAGAGATGTAAGGCCTGTTATTAAAGGAGAGAGTGTGTGTGTGTAGTTCGACACGTGTCTATGTATTGCTGAACAGTGCAATGGTGCTGAAATGGGTCAAACCCCATAGAAACTGGACAGCACTTGTGGACAGCAGCATGTTGCTGAAACTGAAATGGTTTGAGCCCCCCAGAGACTGGGCAGTACTTGTGGACAGTGCCATGGTGCTGAAATGGTTTGAGCCCCCCTAGAGACTGGGCAGCACTTGTGGACAGTGCCATGGTGCTGAAATTGGTTTAACCCCAAAAAGACAGCATTGTACCATTTTGTATGAACTGTCAATATGGCAGAAGCCTTGCATTACATTTTTAGCATGGGGCAAAAGTGACATTTTCAGCATGTGTCCATTTTCATATCTACCTGGTAACCAAGAGTAGATTTTAAGTTAGTCCAGAGGACAGTGTCATGTTGCTGAAATGGTTTGAGTCCCAAGAGACTGGGCAGCACTTTCATAAAGATATTAAAGTTATGCATCAACTCAATGTCTTGACATCAGGTCAAATGAGCTATGATTTGATGCTGATAACTTCCCAATTTAGAAAAAAGAAACGCACACCTATAAAGGCGAGGTGCTGGCTAGCGGAGTAGAACACTAGAAAATAAAAGAAAGCCGCACACTCTAAGAGCTCAGATGCAAAAATTTAATAACCAACGTTTCGACAGCGAAGCTGTCTTCATCAGGGTATCAAAAATGTTTGCATCTGAGCTCTTAGAGTGTGCGGCTTTCCTTTATTTTCTAGATAACTTCCCAATTACCTAAAATTCCTATGTTGTCATAAACCCCAAACATGCTCCTCTTCTCAGTCCACCTGTCCACCTTCTTCAACTCAGGAATGGCATTCATACGGACTGGACAGCACACACCTGAAACACACATTTTGATCTCATTAGCTGGGCTACTTCCAGTAGCAATAGAATGTTAAATTGACAAGAATAACTTTAATGACTAATGCTACAGTATAAACAACGATTGTATGACACCTAATGTATCAGTGTCCTGTTTGTAGTAGACAAATTGTGTGCACGTAAAATAGGCCTATTATGACGTTTACAGCAGCTACAAAACATTGCATCTGAATTGCAATGTATTATACACATACCAGTGCTTATCTGTCTGGTTGTTTGTTGTGTGGAGTGGCAAAGAGACACCCCAGCCTTCAGCAACCCTCTCAACAGAGACATGGCTCACCTGAAATACACAGAGGTCGTCAGTCATTGTGGAAAGGTAAAATACCTAGCTAAAACCTACTAGATAACTAAATAAGAAAATGTACAGTACAGCACATACAGCTACACGACAAACATATTGCTACAGCCTAGTAACTTTACCTAGCTACTAGTGTAATATTAGGTACAATGTTTGCAAAAACAAGAGAGGTAGCTACTGTAGCTGAAATAAAAATCTGTTCCTCTTGGCCTATAAATTGACCTAGCTAAGCTAGCTCAGCCAGCTAGCGTAGCAAACAGGGAATACCATGTTTACCTGAAGCGTTGCACGTCTTTATGACCTTGTATTCGTCAAGCTAATATGATAATGAAATGCTAATACAAAACAAAGGGACGCATTAGTAGCTGTTCATTAACTACAGACAAATCGAAATTCACGTTTTAAAGCGTCGACATGCATAAAGTCATGCATGCCATAAGGGCACCTCCATTTTACTATTATTCCCATGATGCAACGCGCATTTACCGTAAAACTCCTAAACATCCGCATCAACAATTATCTGTTCAAAGGGCTCTCATTTTTTGTAGGTCTACAAACGGAACTACTGTAGACTACATTTTATCCACTAGGTGGATACATTAAGTTCATACATTTCCTCCCACCACAAACGCATAAACACTATGAAGACACACTCGCACGTTGTGTTGGTTTCAGTCTTACTATAACAAAAACAGCTGAATGGAATAAGGCATCTGTTTCAAAGAAGCAAGCACAGCAGAAATTAATTCGGTCTAATTTTCAGTTCTGCTTCGACGTCAGTGTCCTGCAGCGGAAAATAAAAATGAAAAACACATTACTAAAAATATAACAACATTCCATTGATGGCCCTACACCTATATTGACTTATGATACTCATGCATGCCCAGATGTTGTTATAATATTGCAGGGTGCTGCATGTTTTGGTAAATCTACGGGCCGGGTTTACAAAGCATTTGCACAAGTGCAATGTATAGGAAAGGCCATTTTGGAATCTTTATATGAAGAATGTCTCATGTTATATGGCAGAGGAGATATTCTATCAACAATAACTTGTGATATGAATGATTATTGTGGATAGGTAAGGAATGGGATTTTCTTTTTAAATGCATTTAAAAAACCCAAACCCAAGTTTTTAAAAATCCAAACATTCAAACTCTAAACAGTTTGAGAGAATAATTGTTGTATTTATTGAGACTTTACAGCCTGGTGTATCATTGTTCTACATAGCTGGTCTTTTGGAATTATTCTGTGCACACACAGTGTACTCAGTGGTGTAAAGTACTTAAGTAAAAATACTTTAAAGTACTACTTAAATAGTTTTTGGGGGTATCTGTATTTTTATTTTTTACAACTTTTACTCCACTACATTCTTAAAAGACAATATTGTACTTTTTACACCATACATTTTCTCTGACAACCAAAAGTACTCGTTGCATTTTGAATGCTTAGCAGGACAAGAATATGGTCAAATTCTTGCACTTGTCAAGAGAACATGTAGTCATCCCTACTGCCTCCTCGGACTCACTTAACACAAATGTGTTAGAGTTCCCTTGGCTGTCCACACATTTTAAAACAAGAAAATGGTGCTGTCTGCTTTGCCCCTTTACTCCTACGTTAATGTGCATATTACCTCAATTACCTCGACTAACCTGTTCCCCAGTACATTGACTAGGTACCTGTACCCCCCATATATACTTAGCCTCGTTATTGTTATTTTATTATGTTACTTTAGTTTATTTAGTAAATATTTTCTTAACTCTATTTTTCTTAACTGCATTGTTGGTTAAGGGTTTGTAAGTAAGCATTTCACGGTAAGGTCTGCACCTGTTTTATTCGGTGCATGTGACAAATACATTTTGTTTTGATTAATATAAGGAATTTTAAATGATTTATACTTTTACTTTTGATACTTAAGTATATTTAAAACCAAATACTTGTATACTTTACTCAAGAAGTATTTTACTGGCTGACTTTCACTTTTACTTGAGTAACTTTCTATTAAGGAATCTATACTTTTACTCAAGTAAAACAACTGGGTACTTTTTCCACCACTGAGTGTACTGTAGATAACTGTAGACCTTCAGGTTCAACCTCTGGATTAAAAATCAGCTGAACAGAACAGAAAAATATAATATACAGTGCCTTCAGAAAGTATTCACACCCCTACATTTCTTCCACAATTTGTTGAGTTACAGCCTGAATTAAAAAAAAGAAGCAGACATTGAAGAATATCCCTTTGAGCATGGTGAAGTTATTAATTACACCCAGTCACTAAAAAGATACAGGCGTCCTTCCTACTCAGTTGCCGGAGAGGAAGGAAACAGCTCAGGGATTTCACCATGAAGCCAATGGTGACTTTAAAACAGTTACAGAGTTTAATGGCTGTGATAGGAGAAAACTGAGGATGGATTAATAACATTGTAGTTACTCTGCAATACTAACCTACAGTAACTGACAGAGTGAAAAAAAGGAAACCTGTACAGAATAATTTTTTTCCAAAACATGCATCCTGATTGCAACAAGGCACCAAAGTAATACTGCAAAAAAATGTGGCAAAGCAATTAACTTGTTGTCCTGAATACAAAGTGTTATGTTTGGAGCAAATCCAACACAACACACTACTGAGTACCACTCTCCATATTTTCAAGCATAGTGGTGGCTCCATCATGTTATGGGTATGAAATCGTTTGTAATTGTTAAGTACTGGGGATTTTTTCAGGGTCAAAAAGAAACGGAATGGAGCTAAGCACAGGCAAAATTCTAGAGGAAAATCTGGTTCAGTCTGCTTTCCACCAGACTCTGGGAGATGAACTCACCTTTCAGCAGGACAATAACCTAGAACACAAGACCAAATCTACACTGGAGTTACTTACCAAGAAGACAGTAAATGTTCCTGAGTGACCAGGTTACAGTTTTGACTGTAGACTAGAAAATCTATGGCAATACCTGAAAATGGCTGTCTAGCAGTGAATACAGTTGCATGCACAGTCAGATTAATATAATAGTTTGTTTAAAACTTTTACAAAATTGGAAAAAAGTCAAGGGGTCTGAATACTTTCCTAATGCACTGTAAACAGTGTCCCTGACCCCCTCCCTGCCTCGGCCTCCAGTATCTATGCTGCAATAGTCTATGTGCCGGGGCCTAGGATCAGTCTTTTATATCTGGTGTAATTATCCTGTCTTATCTGGTGTCCTGTGTGAATTTAAGCGTGCTCCCTCTAATTCTCTCTCTCTCCCTCTCTTCCTCCCCTCCCAGAGGATCTAAGCCCTAGGACCATGCCTTAGGACTACCTGGCCTCATGACTCCTAGCTGTCCCCAGTCCACCTGGTCATGCTGCTGCTCCAGTTTCAACTGTTCTGCCTGCGGCTATGGAACCCTGACCTGTTCACTGGATGTCTACCTCTCTCTCTCTCTACCGCACCTGCTGTCTCGACCTCTGAATGACCATGCTGGTCATCTATGAAAGTTTGAACATCTTGAAGAACAATCTGGCCTTAATAGCCATGTACTATCTCCACCTGGTACAGCCAGAAGAGGACTGGCCACCCCTCAGAGCCTGTTTTTTCTCTAGGTTTCTTCCAAGGTTCCTGCCTTTCTAGGGAGCGTTTCCTAGCCACCGTGCTTCTACTGTACATCTGCATTGCTTGCTGTTTGGGATTTTAGGCTGGGTTTCTGTATAGCACTTTGTGACATCTGCTGATGTAAAAAGGGCTTTATAAATAAGTTTGATTGGTTAAAGTGTTTACATGACTATTGCCATACTCGGCCTACTGCCATAATCAGTTTAAAATCGAATTATTAGTGTGCATGTAAATGTGTTCAATGATCGACAAACAATTTGACAGAGCTTGAAGAATTTTGAAAAGAATAATGGGCATTTGTTACACAATCCAGTTGTGGAAAGCTGTTAGAGACTTGCCCAGGAAGACTCACAGCTGTAATCTCTGCCAAAGGTGATTCTAACATGTATTTTTGGTAGATCGTTGACAAAAAAATTACAATTAAATATATTTTAATCCCACTTTGTAACACAACATGTGGAAAAAATCAAAGGGTGTCACGTCCTGACCCTAGTAAGATGTCATTTTCTATAGTAGAGTAGGTCAGGGCGTGACAGGGGGTGTTTTGTGTTTTTCTATGTTTTCTATTTCTATATTTAGTTCTAGGTTTCTATTTCTATGTTGTTGTTTTTGGAGTTGATCTCCAATTGGAGGCAGCTGGTCCTCGTTGCCTCTAATTGGAGATCATATTTAAGTAGTGGTTTTTTCTTCCTGTTTTTGTGGGTTATTATATTTTGAGTAGTGTTTGTTTCTCTCTGCGTCACGGTTTGTTGTTTTGTCAATTTCAGTTATTTATGTATTGCAAAGTTTAACGGATTTAATAAAATGTGGAACTACAACCACACTGCACTTTGGTCCGCTCCTTTCGACAGCCGTGACAGAATAACCCACCATCAAAGGACCAAGCAGCGTGCCCAGGAGCAACAGAAATGGACCTGGGAGGAAATTCTGGATGGCAAGAGATCCTGGACATGGGAGGAGATCCAGGCTGGATGGGATTGCCTTCCATGGGAACAGGTGGAGGCAGAGAGAGCAGAGCGGTGACGAGAGGAGGCACGATACAAACGGCAAGGCAAGTGCGAGAGGCAGCCCCAAAACATTTTTTGGGGGGGGCACACGTCGAGATTGGCAGAGTCAGGTTGGAGACCTGTGCCAATTCCCCGTGCTTACTGTGGGGGGGCGTGTGACCGAGCAAGCACCATGTTATGCTGAGATACACACTGTGTCGCCAGTGCATAGCTACAGCCCGGTGCGCTCGGTGCAAGCTCCTCACAGGTGCCGTGCTAGAGTTGGCATTCAGCCAGGAAGGAGTATGCCTGCTCAACGTTCCTGGTCTCCGGTGCGTCTTCTCGACCCAGGTTATCCTGCGCCAGCTCTACGCACGGTAACCCCGGTTTGCCAACACAAACCTGTGCGACCTGTCACAACGCCTCGCTCTTGTCGGGCTACGGAGGTTATCCAGCCAGGACGAGTTATGCCAGCCATAAGCTCCAGATCTCCAGTGCGCCTCCACGACCCAGTATACCCTGTGCCTGCTCTGCGCACCTGGCCTCCGGCAACGCTCTCCAGTCCGGAGCCTCCAGCGATGTTCCCTAGTCCAGAACTCCCAGCGACGTTCCCTAGTCCGGTGAGACCTATTCCAGCTTCATGAAGGAAGCCTCCAGCGACGTTCCCTAGTCCAGAACTCCCAGAGACGTTCCCTAGTCCAGAACTCCCAGCGACGTTCCCTAGTCCGGTGAGACCTATTCCAGCTCCACGAATGAAGCCTCCAGTGATCCATGGCAAGAAGCCTGTAGGGATGACCCATGGCAAGAAGCCTGTAGGGATGACCCATGGCAAGAAGACTGTAGGGATGATCCATGGCACAGAGCCTCCAGTGATGGCCCGCAGCCCGGAACCTCCTGAGACGGCCCGCAGCCCGGAACCTCCTGAGACGGCCCGCAGCCCGGAACCTCCAGTGGCGGCCCGCAGCCCGGAACCTCCAGTGGCGGCCCGCAGCCCGGAACCTCCAGCGGCGGCCCGCAGCCCGGAACCTCCAGCGATGATCTACAGTCCGGTTCCTCCGACGATGATCAACGGTCCGGTGGTACTAAAGCAGAGGGATCAGCGGGTGGAGCGGGAATTACGCACCGAACCGGAGCCGCCTCCTCGGCTGGAGGTAATGTGGACTGCATTTGAGTCGCCATAGACAATTATCAGCCTCCCTACCCTCCCTTTTGTTTTGTGGTTTCTTTTGTTTTATGTTGCATTCGGTGTCTGCACCTTTGGGGGGGGGGGGGGGTACTGTCACGTCCTGACCCTAGTAAGATGTCATTTTCTTTAGTAGAGTAGGTCAGGGCGTGACAGGGGGTGTTTTGTGTTTTTCTATGTTTTCTATTTCTATGTTTAGTTCTAGGTTTCTATTTCTATGTTGTTGTTTTTTGGGTTGATCTCCAATTGGAGGCAGCTGGTCCTTGTTGCCTCTAATTGGAGATCATATTTAAGTAGGTTTTTTTCTTCCTGTTTTTGTGGGTTATTATATTTTGAATAGTGTTTGTTTCTCTCTGCGTCACGGTTTGTTGTTTTGTCAATTTCAGTTATTTATGTATTGCAAAGTTTCGCGGATTTAATAAAATGTGGAACTACAACCACACTGCACTTTGGTCCGCTCCTTTCGACAGCCGTGACAAAGGGTGTGATACTTTCTGAAGGCTCTGTACATCCTTTCAGCAGACAGAATCTAGCTTATCTCATCACTCATCTGCATTCTCTCAGCTGCCGGTAAAAGGTTGGCCATATCAGCCTACTGATATGGCCAGACTGGGTTCAAATGCCTTCTGTTTCATTTTTCTGTATTTATTTGTATGTATGTAACTGCTCTAGGGATTAATTATTGTTTGGATAACCTTATTTACCATTGTATTAATTTAGAATCTTTTTTTTTTTTACTCTTCATATGATGCGCACTGCAGAGAACACCGGAAGAAAAATGATCAGTGAACTATCACAGTGAATTATTGTAATGTTTGTTTATGTGTCAAATAATTGGTTGCCAACTGGCAATTTGACACAAATCTAATTTCATTCATTCCAATTTCATTCAGTGGTGCACTGTCCACTGAAGTGAAGTGTATTGAAATATTTCACAGCTCAAAGTTTTATTTGATGTATCCCTATATGTGCCCAGTTTATATCGACCAACCACAAAATGCTAATTCAAATACATATTCAACATCAAAATGCTATGCACAATTAAGAGTAATTTGAACTTTAATTCCTATAGTTTTGTAACATTAGTGTGCTGGAATGAGGTCGAGATTGAGTGATGTGATGAGAGAGAGGAACAAATGAGTTATCCTGTTGAAAAATTTAGACTGAAGATATCTAGTTGAAATATTTTCCGACTTCATGTTGATTTGCATACTGTAGGTTTTTTCATCCTCATTGTCATCTATTGTTTCCATGTGAGGGGCATCTGTCTGTTTAAGACTTTCCCTCATCACTGCCTAACTGTGTATTTAAATACAGTATGTACATTTAAAGATCAGCAGGAGGAAAGACCACCTCACGAATCTGATTCACAGACCCCGAAAGCCAGCAAGAAAGAGAGAGAAGGAGGGGGTGAGGGTTGTGGTCCCAATGTACTGACTGAGCCACCAAATGTGGGCCAAAAACACACAGCCTGTGATTTCAACAGGTTTACATGGAAATGTTTTGAGGTTTTGAAGAGAGTAGTGGGGGAGGGGGTTGATAGATGAGATAAAAATATAAAAAGATGTATCCAACACAGAGAGATTCACTGCTGTCTGAACCAGGGGAAGATATGGCAGCTAGAAGAACACGAACAACTCTTGGGTCTCCACCCACACATTTTCATCTATCTATCTATACATCCATCCATCCATCTACAGTTGAACTCGGAAGTTTACATACTCCTTAGTCAAATACATTTAAACTCAGTTGACATTTAATCCTAGTAAAAAATCCCTGTCTTAGGTCAGTTTGGATCACCACTTTATTTTAAGAATGTGAAAGGTCAGAATAATAGTAGAGAGAATTATTTATTTCAGCTTTTATTTATTTCATCACATTCCCAGTGGGTCAGAAGTTTACATACACTCAATTGGTATTTGGTAGCATTGCCTTTAAATTGTTTAATTTGGGTCAAATGTTTCGGGTAGCCTTCCACAAGCTACCCACAATCAGATAGGTGAATTCTGGCCCATTCCTCCTGACAGAGCTGGTGTAACTGAGTCAGGTTTGTAGGTCTCCCTGTTCACACACACTTTTTCAGTTCTGCCCACAAAGGTTCTATAGGATTGAGGTCAGGGCTTTGTGACGGCCACTCCAATACCTTGATTTTGTTGTCCTTAAGCCATTTTGCCACAACTTTGGAAGTATGCTTGGGGTCATTGTCCATTTGGAAGACCCATTTGCGACCAAGCTTTAACTTCCTGACTGATGTCTTGAGATGTTGCTTCAATATATCCACATAATTTTCCACCCTCATGATGCCATCTATTTTGTGAAATGCACCAGTCCCTCCTGCAGCAAAGCACCCCCACAACATGATGCTGCCATTGGGACACGGTTGGGATGGTGTTCTTCGGCTTGCAAGTATCTGGCTTTCTTTATGGCGGTTTTGGAGCAGCAGGCTTCTTCCTTGCTGAGTGGCCTTTCAGGTTATGTCGATATAGGACTCGTTTTACTGTGGATATAGATACTTTTGTACCTGTTTCCTCCTGCATCTTCACAAGATCCTTTGCTGTTGTTCTGGGATTGATTTGCACTTTTCGCACCAAAGTACGTTCATCTCTAGGAGACAGAACGTGTCTCCTTCCTGAGCGGTATGACGGCCGCGTGGTCCCATGGTGTTTATACTTGCGTACTATTGTTTGTACAGATGAACGTGGTACCTTCAGGCATTTGGAAATTGCTCCCAAGGATGAACCAGACTTGTGGAGGTCTACAATTTGTTTTCTGAGGTCTTGGCTGATTTCTTTAGATTTTCCCATGATGTCAAGCAAAGAGGCACTGAGTTTGAAGGTAGGCCTTGAAATACATCCACAGGTACACCTCCAATTGACTCAAATTATGTCAATTAGCCTATCCGAAGCTTCTAAAGCCATGGAATCATTTTCTGGAATTTCCCAAGCTGTTTAAAGGCACAGTCAACTTAGTGTATGTAAACTTCTGACCCACTGGAATTGTGATACAGTGAATTATAAGTGAAATAATCTGTCTGTAAACAATTGTTGGACAAATTACTTGTGTCATGCACACAGTAGATGTCCTAACCGACTTGCCAAAACTATAGTTTGTTAACAAGAAATTTGTGAAGTGGTTGAAAAACGAGTTTTAATGACTCCAACCTAAGTGTATGTAAACTTCCGACTTCAACTATCTATCAATCCATCCATCCATCCATCTGTCTAACGTCTGTCTGTCTGTCTGTCTGTCTGTCTGTCTGTCTGTCTGTCTGTCTGTCTGTCTGTCTGTCTGTCTGTCTGAAACTATAGAGCAGTATAGGTGGTATGATGGGAACCTGATGCTATAAACTCAAATACTGTCCCTAAACTTCAGAATAGCCCTGTATGACTGAGGCAGAGAGCGAGAAAGAGAGAGACGTAAAGGGTGATGGAAGTCACTATCATCATCATCATCATGTATTCTCCATCAAAACAAAGCCAACCACCATTCAATGACTTGCATTACTGGAACCGGCCCTGTCCTCCCATGTATGCTGGTGAGCTGGTAACATACAGCAGTGAGAACTGCATGTTGATCAATGTGGAAGGATACAGTGGTTAGATTGTGCACACTTTCGGCAACCCTGTGCTTCCTGTAAGTTCCACTGAGTAGAAATACATAAATATATAAATACTGTGTATTACAGTACTGCATGTTTCTGATGATATGATGTATGTTTTGTAATACAATGCTTTTTATACCACTGTAAGGTAATTAAAGGTAGAGTAACAGATCAAATTCAACTTTGCAGAACTTGAGCAGAGAGAGAGAGGGGGAAGGGAGAGAGAGAGAGAAAGAGAGAGGGGGAGAGAGAGAGGGGTGGAGAGGGAGACAGAGAGAGGAGGGGGAGAGAGAGAGGGGGGAGGGAAGGAGAGAGGGGGAGGGAAAGAGAGAGAGAGAGGAGGGGGGAGGGGGAGAGAGAAATAGAGCGAGGGTAGGGAGAGAGAGAGAGAAAGAGAGAGAGGGGTGGAGAGGGAGACAGAGAGAGGAGGGGGAGAGAGAGAGGGGGGAGGGAAGGAGAGAGGGGGAGGGAAAGAGAGAGAGAGAGGAGGGGGGAGGGGGAGAGAGAAATAGAGCGAGGGTAGGGAGAGAGAGAGAGGAGGGAGAGAGAGAGAGATAGAGAGAGGGGAGGGAGAGAGAGAGGGAGAGATGGAGGGAGAAAGAGAATCCGTGGAAGGGAGCACGTAGGATTCCCTGTTTGTGTGGCTGTCTGACAGTTTCCATGTTGTGTCAGTGAGACTGACACAAACCGCAACAAAGACCGCCTCGTTGCTCATGTCACATAACCAGGAGAGGGACTACCTGCTTAGGCACCTCCCTCTTCCCACAACTCACACCTACAGGCCTTTATATACCCAGCCCCAATTGACAGAAACACACACAACAGCAAGAGATCAAAGAGGGACACAGAGAGAAAATACTAAGCTAGGTTTGCAACAACAATCTGTTGATCAAAACTTCAGAAGGAAGGAAAAAAGAGAAGAGACCATGTGGCAGATTCTCCTCCTCTTGGGAACATCACTGTTAGTGACAGGTGAGATCTTACAGATGATCTGTAGTCATTGTTTTTTAAATGAAAATGTGTTGCAATTTAAACCGATTTAAAGAAATGTTATGACATGCTTTTATGTGTGCTTATGGATGGAGGATTGGGTATGTGTGTGTATTCACACAGTATGTGTGTTTGTTCAGGGGGTCGGTGTCAGTGTCTATCTGAGTATACTGAGATGTTCGCAGAGGCAGGGTCCCAGGCAGTGTTACCCTGCGTGTGTCGCCCTCCCTCCACCTCTGCAGCCGTCGTCCTCTGGAGCAAGGACCTAGAGGGGTACGACTGCCTTTCTCTTGGTCCATGTCTTTCGTGCTCTCCTTCTCCCTATCCATCTCTCTCATCCTCTCTGTCTCTGTCTACCTCTGTGACTCCAATATCCTCAAAGATTCCCTTTTCATCTTTCTCTATCCTGGTCTTTCTTTCTCTTGATCTCTTAATACATTTTTCTGTATTGAAAGTGTTCTATAGGAGAGCATAGCAATGCATTGCCATTGATCTGTATGTCTGTACAATACAAGTGTCATGTTTCAAACTTAACATCTCTTCATCTTTCTCTCAGGACGGTATGGAGAAAGGGAAAGAGTGGACTGGAGCACTGGGGAATAGGAGCTGCCCAGCGTGTTCGATGCCCCCATTCAGAGGTTGGAGCTGGTGACTACAGCCTGTACATAAAGGAAGTGAGGGAGGAGGACAGCGGAGAGTACACCTGCACCGTGCAGGAAGGCGAGAAAAACCTCTCTAAGAGGATCCTCCTCAGGGTCATCAAAGGTAAGGAGCTAAAATAACAGTAACTTATATGAAATACTGTGTGGACAATTAAATGAACTTTCAGTGATATTTACAGTCATTTTAAAGTGATATTTACAGTTATTTTAAAGTGGTATTTGCAGTCATTTTAAAGTGATATTTACAGTAATTTTAAAGTGATATTTTCAGTCATTTTAAAGTGATATTTGCAGTCATTTTAAAGTGATATTTAGATGCTGTAATAACAAGGTATAACTATATTTATCTGCTGTTTATCATACAGCCACACATATCATAAACCTGTGAATATGATTAACATCTCATTGCTCTTACATACCCATGTCTTTCACAGTATCCATCTCCCCACGTGCTCCAGTGGAGGGCAACAAAATAACCATCACTTGCAGTGTCTCTCCATGGCCACAGGAGGCGACAGTGAGCTGGATGCTCAATGAGAAGCGAGTTTACCCTGATAGTGCAGATTATGTCCTTTCAAAGAACCAGGCGAGTGTTTTGGAGAGCAAAGCATCTGCAGGCATGATGGGTAACTGGAGCTGTGTAATGCATAAAGGGAGGAAACAAGGGAAGGCCACCACGGCCCTGACAGTGAGAGGTGAGGGCTCAGACACGGTGATGTCATGCTTGGAAGGAATAAAACATTAAAATGCAGCTAATATATTGAAGACGGTTAATATTAAGTTTCCTATGTCTTTCTCCCTTCTCTCCTATCCATCATCTTCCCCCGTCTCTTCTCTCGCTCAGGTATCGTTAACCCCTCCAGTGCCAGTGCCAAGGTGTATGCTGAGGTGGGGTCTGCTGTCACCCTCCCCTGTGTGTTCTCCACTGGACTCACCCCATCAGACACAGCCTGGGAGAGACTGGACACCTCTGGCTCTGCTCTCCCACTCCCTCCCTCCTTCAACCTGTCCTCCCTGCTGTCCCTCCCTCCCTGGGACAGGTCTGTGGGTGTGGGGCAAGTGGGGCAGGGGGACGGGGGCAGGTACAGGTGCTCAGGGACAGTGGAGGGGTGCCGGGTAACCAGGGAGATGCAGTTGGTGACTGCCCAAGGTGAGCCAGGCATAGAAAATGGATGATGGTATGATATTGTAGCGGTCTTCTCATTTGAATGCCTAATGTGAGTTGTCCCTTTCTGCAAAATGGCAAGCATTTAAAGTAAATGTTTGAGATGAGATATGAAAATGGTGCTTTAGAATTAGCAATCACAATGCTAATGATGATCCTGTGTGTTCTCTCTACTCAGTGCTCAGCAACTCACCGTCTACCCAGAAGGCCCCAGTCTCACTGACCTGTCACCTCAGCGATGCCAGCGAGGTCACTGAATACGAGTGGGTCCGAGTGACCTATGACCTCAATGGCACCCAATCAGAGAGCTCCGTCCAGAAAGGGAGGGTCCTGGGGATCAACAGAGTGACAGACAGGAACTCTGGCGAATGGGCTTGTCGATTCCACGGGAAAGAAGGAGCTCTGGGGAGCGTGACATACCACCTACATCTGATGAGTAAGTCCCATCTGCCTACTTTGATTCCCTCTATTTGCATGGATCTAGGTAGATGTAGACATGATCCAAATGCAACAAATATCAGCAAGATGTAAAACATTTGTCTTAATTAGACACAGGGGCGGAAGGTAGCCTAGCAGTTAAGAGCATTGTGCCAGTAACCGAAAGGTCGCCTGTTCGAATCCCCAAGCCGACTAGGTTAAAAATCTGTCGATGTTCCTTTGAAAAAGGCACTCAACTCTAATTGCTCCTGTAAGTTGCTCTGGATAAGAGCGTCTGCTGAATGACTCAAATGTAAGCTAAAATGGATCCTTGTTCTGTCTTGGTTGATCAGGTGGTCTGATGGGAGATAATGAGACAGGTTCTTCCAGTAATGTTGCCATGGTAGCCGGCCTGGGTTTCTTCCTCTTGGTGCTGCTGTTGGTCTTGGTGCAGATGTACAGGAACTATCGGAGGGTACGTTCAACTACAGCTGTGTGTGTTTTCCTTAAATCCACGTTGACATGGAAAATACGTTTTTAAAAGGTTTATGTAATACTTATTTAATCTCCTCTACAGCGCAAACTGATCCTGCTGTACCCTGCCCTGGAGAACATTGTTCACACCATTGCTAACGAGAGAGAGGACAGAGAGAGGAACAGAGTGAAAGAAGATGAGATCTCCAAATAGAGGAGACTGCAATATGACATTTTAAATCATTTGACATGTCTATGATCAGTTGGGAGATTTTGTGGTATTTGTACATATTAATTCAGTGAAGACAATTGTAGCAGTTTCTTTCATATTTTCACCAAAACAAATGTGATTGATCTTTTATTTGAAATGTGATTGATTTTGTATATGTATGCCTTATTTTTCACTACCAGCACCTTAACCACCTATTAGACTTTTGTAATATAATGAATCACTGAGAATACAATTATCTAAACACTTCATTGGTTTAAATCTCTCTCTTTATTACAATGTATCAGTATGAATCTCCCAAATGGGAGTACAATACCAAATATGCAGTTGCTCTTATAAATTAACAACTCAAATTAAGTTCAATGAAACATGTATGTACAGTATATAGAGCATTTCACTTAACTGACAAAACATCAAAAAGTACACTTGTATAAGACAGTATAGGCGTCTACAGATGTAGGATCTTAAGAATGCTACAGCAACAAGATTTGAACATTTAGTCCATCATGTTGCTTGAGCTGGCCAAAAGTAGGCTACATGAAAAGTGCAATATTGTTAATATAACCGTGTGTTAGGGCGGGTTTTCAGCTATTTACATAAATCACAAAGCTCATCTGCATTTCCAGCGTTGCATGAAAAACCTCAGCAACAGAGTGATCAAATGAAGATCCTACATCTGTAACTCTAACAACATTATGTAGGAATTATGCAGGTTGAAGAAAATTATTCTGCTGTTCACTCAGACTCAATCACAAACTCAAAATCACACAAACATTCCATGCAACAAACTGAAACATTTGGTGGCAATCAGCTCACTCAATCAACATCTTGCTGTGGAAAAGTATCACATTGTTGTTATATGTCTACTCCGGCACAGTGAAAATCTCAAATTACATATTATTCCCCATAAAGTGCAGATAAAATCTTGGAGAATGAAGGGCTCCCAGTAGCCTATGCAGAACTACACCTGACTAATTGCCCCGTCCTCCTGCGTGCCGATTCGCTGGAAGTCTCTCAAGGTCAAAGTTTGGCCGAGCCCCACCTCAGCCGCTTCCCACCATTCCTCATCAACCCCAACGCCACTGTCCTCTGGGGTCAGCTGATCCAGGACCTGATCGGCTTCAAAGCACCAGCCTGGCCAATCAACGCTGGTGCCATCAGGGAAGGCGGGGCTAGAAGAGAGAGGGAGAAAAAAGCTTTTACAATGGAGATAAACTTGTTGGATTGCAAATAGCTTAGTCACAAGATTTGTTTCTGCTTCAGTCTACTTCCATGTTGTTCACTGGAATGTTTGGCGTGACATTAACAAAGTAGTTGGCTAAAGTGGACACCAATCTGGTGATCAGGCTAGATTGGTTATGATGACATGAAACATGTTTATGGGTGGCATGTCATGGTTATGACAGTAAATGCAACTTGCAAGAATAACGATTTGAACATAGAGTGATCCTACACTACATGGTAATCAGCCCAGTAGATAGAGTGATAAAATAACCCAGAATGAAACTGTTCCATAGTGGCCATCAGCCACCCACACCTATCTGACTGAGTCATTTCAATAGATGAATCTTCAAACTGATCACGCATACTTTGAAGACGTTTTATTATTTTATTTCCAACTGAGTTTTGATGTAAAACTCACCTGCTCTTCTTCTGCTCCTCCTCATCTCCGTCCACCCTCTCCTCTATCCATCCCTGATTGACACTGGGGACCAGCCGTCTGACCAGCTCCACCTCTTCCCACTCAGTCTCTCTATCCCCTTCACTGGGCGACTGGGACGGAGTGGTGGAGAAAGACGGAGAAGGAGGAAGAGCCCATGTTCTGAAGGTTGGAGATTTCCCCTTTCCCTCTCTTCTCCCTCCGTCCTTTCTTCTCTCCTTGGCCCGGTTCAAAATGCTCTCCAGAGGGGAGGGGTGCAAGTATGGATCCAACCCAGGAGGGGGAGAGTGGGCTATTCGCACGTTGGAGGGCTTGGCTGAGGTCAGAAGAGAACTATATCCTTCTTGGAGGGTGATATCTGGTATGGACGCGCTCCTCTGGGTCTTCAATTTAGGCCTTTTTGGGGTGTTTTCTTTTTCTTCAGGGATGTCTTTAGGCAGCTCTGGCCCAGAGAAAGCGTGGGGCTCTGGGGAGAACTCTCTCTCTGCAGGCATGTCCCAGAACACCCCTCCGTTCATCTTCAGGGACCCCAGCTTGAGCACCAGGTGAGAGTCAGAGCTCTGTCCAGAGGAACCTGAGTTGTGTTGGTAGGAACCCCTGAGTTTCTGGTTGCAGTCTGAATCAGAGTTGGAGGAAGAGTTTGTGCGTGGTTCAGACTGGGCCATCCCGGAGCTGTCAGACCCATTTTGTGACATCTGAGAGGCAGCAGTCTGCTCAATGTTTATTGGCCTTCTCCTGCGTAACCGTGGTGATTTCAGCTTCCGAGAAAACCTCCATGATTCCACTAAAGCCTCCTCCTCTCCTGATTGGGTGAGCCACGAGTTCCTCATGGCTTGTTGCTCCACTGACTGGGGGGCAGAATTCCTCCGTGTGGATCTGGCTCGTCCTCCCTGTAAGAGAAATCCTTGGGATTCCATTTGACTAATAGTGATAGAAACTTTTTCATTGTTTTCCCTGCATGGAGAAAGTGGGAAAGTGCTGGATTGGTGTCGTGGGTAGTCTATGTCGTAGTCTATGTTAGGATATCCGCCTAGCAACAGGTTGTGCGGCCCGTTGGGTTTGGATTGAAAGGTTTCTGTTGCCACTCGAGGTAGAGAGTTAGACTGTCTGGAATGGGTCCAGGTCACCCTTCGTTCTTTAATCCCCCTGGACTCAATCCCCTCCTCCCATTGGTTGATGTCTCCAACCTCACTCACCCTTGCCTCTGACATCATAACTTCATCCATGACCCTGCCACCTCCTTGCCCCTTTTTCATTACCCCGCCTGCAAATGATTGGCTATGAATGTCACTGAGCTTGCGTGGTTGTCCTGGCAACATTGCATCTTTATAGTGCACTGGATCCTGAGTTAGTTGTTCTTCCTCTGTTGCTATGGACACCAATGTCCCATTCACTGATTGGATGAGGAGTTCCTCAACAGGTTTCACCTCCAAAGAAAAAGGGATCTGTGCTTCTGATTGGTCAGGAGGCTGATCTACTGATTCCTCAGTGGTCATCTTGGGCTCTGTAGGGGGTGTGGCCTGTTCCTGTAGCTGTAGGTCTCTCTGTTTGGCCTGCAGTCGTCTGCTGGCCTCTGTCTCTCTCAGGCCCTGCAGTGTTTCCTGTCAATAAATGGAAGAAAGAAAGAGGGAAAAGAAGAGAGCATCAAATTCACTGTATGTTACACATTATGTACATTGTACATCTAATCATTCATTCATTGATTTAATACCAAAGAGACCAAAAGGTAACTACAATAAATCATGCCATTACCATTTTAGTCAGTATTTTTCTGTCTGTTTACCTGTGCCTTGTGGATGGTGAAGACCCATGTAGAGCAGCTCTCTGGGCTGGAGGTGAAGAAGGTGTAGACATTCGCCGCACAGCCCAGAACACTCACCTCCACCACCACAAACGAACCTGGGAGATGGAGAGAGGGGGGAGGAAGAGATAAAGAAAGAACTGTCATTTAAAACTCTACAAATGGTCTCTGTAGCAAGAGACAGAGCAACGTTTCATCTTTCCAATTCTAGGATATGTACTGTATGGTCAATGACTGTACTCACAGCCATCTTTGAGTGTGTTACAGCGTGTTCTATCCAGGGCCAGTGGGGGGCGAACTACCTTCAGTCTCTCTGCCTTCTTCTGGACCTTGGTCACCAGCAGCACGTCAGAGAAGAGCAGGGCTGTCACCTCCAGCTTCACCACACAACAGTCGCAACAAACCCACAGAAACATGACATCTATATCTTACATGTTAGTCATTTAGCAGATGCTCTTATCCAGAGCTACTTACAGTTAATGCATTCATCTTAAGATAGCTAGGTGAGACAACCACATATCACAGTCGTAGTAAGTACATTTTTCCTCAAAGTAGTTATAATCAAAGTCCGTGCTAATGAGATGATAATATTAGGAAGAATCCTCTACATGGAAGTCAATGTTTCACTGGAACAGAGTGAGATTCTGTCACTCAACCTACCTTGTGATCCTTCCTTCCTCTGATCTTCAGGGTCTCCTCCAATAGCAGCTTGCGTATGACCCCAGGACCCAACCCTCTGACAGGGCACGTCAAATCAAAACTGCAGAACTCTCTGACATGCTGTGGATGACATCAACATTGACTACTCACCGTCTGCATCACACATTACAGTATCTATATCTTTTTCTAGGGTTGGTGTAGCTTCCTATCCTGTACTCTGTTCCTAGAAAGGTTTTTCTTCTCTCTTTCACCTTGTCGATTTCCTCATTCATCCCCTCCATCACGTCGTATCCCTCTATCTTCTGGGCGGAGAGCGAGAGGGCCAGCTCCTCATCCTTAAGCCTTAAATAGTCATTGATGCTGTCCAGAAACCCATTAACACAGGCCAACTGGAGGAGAGAGAGGGTAGGATAGGGATAGGGAGAGATAGATAGAAAGACAGAGAGAGATAGAGAAAGAAAAGAGAGAGTGAGTGAGAAACAGAGAGAGGGAGAGTGTGTGTGTGGGACAGAGAGATTTCCTTAATTTGCCTTTTCGCCTATTACTAGTAGAGGCAATTAGCAATTAGCTAGTAAGAAAATGGCGCTGGAACGCACAACTTCCTTTTCTAATGAACATGAACAGCCTCAGGCCTGGCAAACTGAATTAAAAGGCCTTGATTTAAAAGGCTAGCTCTTCACTCACCATGCCCCTGAGTGTGTGCTGTGTGTGGGGAGCCTGGGTGGTCTTGAGGACAGCCTTCAGCAGCAGGGGGTACTTGGTGATCCTCTGGATGGGTTTGGCCTGCATATCTCCCAGACGCATCCGCTCACACTGGGGGTGTGTCTCCACCCACTATGGACATGAAGAAAAACAATCATTTGTGTCTTCTAGTAGTCTCGCTAGACCTTATACCCAAAGTTATGGCCTCGGTAGAACTCATGTAAATACAGTGTTGTTACTCTGTATGAAAAAAATATTGTTACATAGTAGTGGACAAATTCAAAGGCTCGCAAAACTCATAATGGAGATTCTTTGAACAAGCCGTAAAAGTGTGTAGACAGCAAAAAACAGCCAAAGACACGTTCTAATCTTTAAGAATACAATGTGCAGGCTAGGCTCTCTGAGTCATTAGGTCAGGGCGTTGGTGTAACAAGTGTTTGGCCTTCAGGATATTACCAATAACAGAAGGCCTGGATATGGTGTTCATCAAAACCACTAGAACATGATCAATAACAGAAGAAGTTCTGCGGATGCTATGACTCAGTACACTGTTGTTCCAGACATTGTTACCGTAATAAAGGGTAGTTTGGAGAAGCATGTGTGTGACGCAGAGTGACTTTAGGGTGAGAGTGAAAGGGTGTGCATGCAACATGTAAACAAGAAGTGGGCTTGTGTATGAAGTGGTGTGTGTGTGTGTTTGTTTCTGTCTCCCATTCCATGTAACCATAATGCTGCTATTGGCAAGGACATTCTCACCTTTACTGTTAAGGCGTGTTCTACCAACAAAATACAACCTAGCTCTCTGGTACCCTGCAAACCATGATCCCTTCTGTGTTTTCCACCCTGAGGTAAACGTAAAGGAGTCTGTTGCACATGTTGTTAATGGTTTCTGTTCATACTGAGACATGACCTAGACATGACCGCCTTGTTGACCTGGTGGCCACGGAGGTGAGACAGGTGGACTCGCCAACCGAACACATACACAAACATTCTCTTGTCAGAGAAGCCTGGTTTGATGTTGATGATCATGTGTTTTCTTGTCTGCTGAATAAGACAGATATTGTTGGTGTGGGGGAGGCCAGAGGGAGGGCTGATTCTGGAGGTGGGCTGCTCATTGTCCTTTTCTGACAAGCTGCTTAAATACCAGCCCCTCGTGTCACTCCTGAACAGCCTCGTAACAGTGCATGCTTGCTACGTGATATTGGGTAGTCTCTGCCTTGTTCACAGGCTGACAGTACCTGGACTTCAGATAGTAGGCCTACATAAGACGAAGCTGATAGCGAGGTACTGCTCTGTGTCAGCAGTCATGGGCAGCCTTGCTGTGTGAAGAAGAAGGTGCCATCTGTTTCCCTATGTGTCCAGATATCCTTGTCCTGAGATGTTTATATGAATTATGATTTGTGGATTCAAATAAAGTATAAAATATGTGTTTGTGTATTTGTGTGTTTGTGTGTTTAACTCACCATTAAGTAGGTGTGGAAGTGCAGGTTGGTGTCTGTCAGTTTGCTCGTAAACTCCACTGTGCTCTCCTCCTTCCAACAGTAGTGCAGATAGGTGGAGAATCGCTCAGGGAACTGCAGACAGAGGGTGGGGATGGGATAAGACAAAGATTGCTGTAAACAAACATGTTTTAAACCCATGACCCGTGTTTCCATTCCTTCCTTTCACCCCCGTTTGACCCTTATACTTTTCATCCCATATGTGACCCTGATACTAAATCTGATTGACAGTCAGTACTGTACCTGCAGGCATCCTGCCTCTAGCCCCAGGGGGTCAAAGGGCTTCCCCGTCCTGCGGACTTCCTGTAACATGGGATACATCACTTCCTGCCAGAAGAGCCGGTGGGCGCTGAGGATGGAGGGAAGGTTGGAGAAGAGGCTCTCAGGTGTCACCTGAAGAAGAGAGGGACAGGAAAAAGAGGGTGATGATACTGCTTTCTTGATTTTGAACCTACAATCTACCCCACACCTCTTTGATTTGTTGGAAGCATCAATGTCATTATGTGTTGAAATTTGTGTTTGTCTAAAGTCAATAAAAATATATGATAGTTGTAGACCTTTTGTAATAAAAAAAGATGAAGGTGGTTGTTTGACAAAGCTGCAGTGTCTAGCTGTAGAACTCTGCAGAACTCACTCCCCCACATTCTCAGATACTTTCCACATTCTCAGCGGAATGATCTATCATTCTGTTATTGAGCTGAATGTTCCATCTGCCCTGGTGTGTTCTGTGTCAGATAGAGCAGATGTTCTCAGTGTGTTAGTATGTCAGCTCAGCAGTATGTACTGTATGTACAGTATGTTGTACTACAGCAGTCGGTTTCACCTAGGCCCAAGGGCCTCCCCTTGAACTGTATACTGGTTTTAAATTCAACCAAAGGTCAAAGTCATTCATGAAAACGCACACACCTGAACCCAGTCAGATCATGCAAGATCCAGCTCAAAAGCACATGCTTAGTTCATTGCAACACATATATTTGAGTGGTCAGCCGGGAAACACAGATAGGCCCAAAGACCAGAGAGGGAGTTCTAGAGAAAATGTTCCCTACAGAAAACCCTGTGAATGAGAACCCAGCTCATATAGACTGACCTCTAAGAGGAATCCATGCTGGTGCAGGTTGGTAAGAGCTGCCATCACCAACTGAGAAACACAATGACACAAACAAACACGGGCATTGAAAAATGACATTGCAATAAAAGATGCTATACAGATAACAGTTACTATTATCATATTTCTATTATGAATAGTCACTGGTTGTTATGGACACATCACTGAAAGACATTGATACGTTTTCAGTAATGAGAGCAGGGTATGTCTTACGTCAGTGACAACAGTGAGCTTGTTGATGTAGGTGAACTCAGTGTGGATCAACTCCCACAGCGCCTCCTGTTGGTGCCTCTGGGTCTTACACAACATCTGATCTCACACACACACAGACAGAGAGAGACAGAGACAGAGAGAGAGAGAGATGTTGTAAAAGGTAGGGAGGGAGAGAGGGTGGGAGAAAGAGATATGTTGTAAAAGGTAGGGAGAGAGAGGGGGGGTGGGAGAAAGAGATATGTTGTAAAAGGTAGGGAGAGAGAGAGGGGGTGGGAGAAAGAGATATGTTGTAAAAGTTAGGGAGAGAGAGAGGGGGTGGGAGAAAGAGATATGTTGTAAAAGGCAGGGAGGGATCATTCATTCAGTGGCTTGCGAAAGTATTCACCCCCCTTGGCATTTTTCCTATTTTGTTGCCTTACAACCTGGAATTAAAATTGATTTTTCAGGGGTTTGTATCATTTGATTTACACAACATGCCTACCACTTTGAAGTTGCAAAATATTTTTTCTTGTGAAACAAACAATAAATAAGACAAAAAAACAGAAAACTTGAGCGTTCATAACTATTCACCCCCCCCCTCCCCAAAGTCAATACTTTGTAGAGCCACCTTTAGCAGCAATTAAGCTGCAAGTCTCTTGGGGTATGTCTCTATATGCTTGGCACATCTAGCCACTGGGAGTTTTGCCCATTCTTCAAGGCAAAACTGCTCCTTCAAGTTGGATGGGTTCCGCTGATGTACAGCAATCTTTAAGTCATACCACAGATTCTCAATTGAATTGAGGTCTGGGCTTTGACTAGGCCATTCCAAGAGATTTAAATGTTGCCCCTTAAACCACTCTAGTGTTGCTTTAGCAGTGTGCTTAGGGTCATTGTCCTACTGGAAGGTGAACCTCTGTCCCAGTCTCAAATCTCTGGAAGACTGAAAAAGGTTTCCATCAAGAATTTCCCTGTATTTAGCGCCATCCATCATTCCTTCAATTCTGACCAGTTTCCTAGTCCCTGCCGATGAAAAACATCCCCACAGCATGATGCTGCCACCACCATGCTTCACTGTGGGGATGGTATTCTCGGGAGATGAGAGGTGTTGGGTTTGCCCCAGACATAGCGATTTCCTTGATGGCCAAGAAGCTCAATTTTAGTCTCATCTGACTAGAGTACCATCTTCCATATGTTTGGGGAGTCTTCCACATGCCTTTTGGCGAACACCAAACATCTTTGCTTATTTACTTCTGGCCACTCTTCTGTAAAGCCCAGCTCTGTGGAGTGTACGGCTTAAAATGGTCCTATGGACAGATACTCCAATCTCCGCTGTGGAGCTTTGCAGCTCCTTCAGGGTTATCTTTGGTCTCTTTGTTGCCTCTCTGTTTAATGCCCTCCTTGCCTGTTCCGTGAGTTTTGGTGGGCGGCCCTCACTTGGCAGGTTTGTTGTGGTGCCATATTCTTTCCAATGCTCTGTGGGATATTCAAATGTTCGGATATTCTTTTATAACCCAAACCTGATCTGTACTTCACAACTTTGTCCCTGACATGTTTGGAGAGCTCCTTGGTCTTCATAGTGCTGCTTGCTTGTTGGTGCCCCTTGCTTAGTGGTGTTGCAAACTCTGGGGCCTTTCAGAACATATGAAGAGATCAAGTGACAAATCATGTGACACTTAGATTGCACAAAGGTGGACTTTATTAACTAATTATGTGACTTTGAAGGTAATTGGTTGCACCAGATCTTATTTAGGGGCTTCATAGTGAAGGGGGTGAATACATGCGCATGCACCACTTTTCAGTTTTTTATTTTTATAATAATAAAAAATAATAATAATAATAATTTCACTTCACCAATTTGGACTATTTTGTATATGTCCATTACATGAAATCCAAATAAAAATCTATTTAAATTGCAGGTTGTAATGCAACAAAAGAGGAAAAATGCCAAGAGGGTTGAATACTTTGCAAGGCACTGTATTAACTAGATGATATGCCCATCATGACTTGCATTTATCAGTAGGTAAATCTGGTTACCGAGTGATTGTGTACTATGTCAGTCCAGTTGTTCTCCAGTGTGGCTCCTGTCCCCTCCTCCCCCCAGCTCCAGTTCAGACACACTGGTACTGGGAACGCCTCCAGAGCCCGCTTCAGAGCATCCAACTGCCCTGCGCCCTGACAGAGAGAAAGAGAGAGAGGGATATATATATATATATATATACACACACAGTTGAAGTCGGAAGTTTACATACACTTATGTTGTAGTAATTAAAACTCGTTTTTCAACCACTCCACAAATTTCTTGTTAACAAACTATCGTTTTGGCAAGTCGGATAGGACATCTACTTTGTGCATGACACGTAATTTTTCCAACAATTGTTTACAGACAGATTATTTCACGTATAATTCACTGTATCACAATTCCAGTGGGTCAGAAGTTTACATACACCAAGTTACATACACACATCATGCACAAAGTAGATGTCCTAACCGACTTGCCAGAACTATAGTTTGTTAACAAGAAATTTGTGGAGTGGTTGAAAAACTAGTTTTAATGACTCCAACCTAAGTGTATGTAAACTTCTGATTTCAACTGTATATACACACACACACACACACACACACACACACACACACACACACACACACACACACACACACACACACACACACACACACACACACACACACACACACTCCACCAGAGTTATCATCAAATCTTGTTAGAAATGGGCTCATAGCAGATATGCTTGAGTGAACAATTGGAGTGTGCATTTGCGGAATTTCTATTTTCAGTAAGTATGTGGACAGTGGCACTGGCTGTGCATGTCTGTGCATGTGGGTATCAGGGTGTATTCATGTGTGTAGAGGACGAGTTAAGTGCGTGGGAGGAAAGTACCTCAGGCATGGGGCTCTTTTCAGTTGCTCCCTGGCTGAACAGGACCTGTCTCAGTGCTGCTCGGGGTTTGAAACTTCCAGACGCTCCCTTACTCACCGTGGTATAGTCCGCCACCACTTTCTGCTTCAGCTTCCTCTGAAAATGATGGAGAATATAATGTCAATATACAGTTTGTGTCTGCTGTGGTAGCCTGAATATTAGGAAGTACACATTATCTTCTTGTAGACTGGGTGAAGTTTCTACTATTTGGCTTCGTGATGTAGATTAAGTGTCATGGGGGCCTCAAGTTTAGGGATGATTTCAAACTGATCCTGCATCTACAAACAGAAGCTGAAGTTCATAGCCCTCACATGGTATCCCACAGTATTGAATCTGCGTCTGTCTGCTGACACCCTGTGGTTGGTAGTTGTCTCTGCAGCCAGAGTTAGTCCATCTGTCATGCCCGCCTCTCTCTCCACCTCCCTCTGTCTCTCTCCCTCTCCTCCATTCCTCCACTGCTCCACCACTTCCTCTGGCTGAGTCACATCACCTCCCCTTCCTTCGTTGAAAGAGGTTGTTGCTTTTGAGGAAAGGCTGAAGAGATAAGAGAGCATAAACACAATGATGGCCTAATGCTTGGGGCTTACAGAGAGAGAGATGGAGGGAGAGACGCAGAGAGAGAGATGGAGGGAGAGACGCAGAGAGAGAGATGGAGGGAGAGAGGGGGGAGAGACGCAGAGGGAGATATGGAGGGAGAGACGCAGAGGGAGAGATGGAGGGAGAGAGGGGGGAAGAGACGCAGAGGGAGAGATGGAGGGAGAGACGCAGAGGGAGAGATGGAGCAAGGTTGATAGTAGAAAGGAGGCTAGGCAGAGCATGGGATTACTATGTAGTTATTTTAAAAGAGAATGTATTCTTAATGATTGACCTGGTTAATAAAGGTTAGATACTTAAATGAACAAGGAACCAAAAAGGGGGAAGTCCAATGAGGGGAAATTAAACTTGAGGAACTAAGAAGGACAGAGGAACTTACATTTCTAACAAAACACGCACATGGTACCTCCCATTTAGCATGAGCACAGTAAATAAAACCAAGACATGGGCTGCAGAATGTAAACCGCTACAGGCCATTGAAACACAATGTAGTGACAAGGTATTGTGACCTTAATACCACTTTGTTTCTGCCTCAGTCAAGCTGTTATGATCTTGCCAAAAATCTATAATGATGCATTGTCAGGTACGCAGGCTAGCAGTAAGGTGGAAATAACAGAGATGACAGGAATAGCCTCAGTGAGACAAGGTGAAGAACTCTAGACAATCTGACACTGGTAGAGTCACACAGGGCTCTCAGCTTTAGTTACAGTGTGACCAAGGTGAAACCTCAAAAACAACTTCACCTTACACAAATTCTCCATACCTGACCCTCACCCAAATACACCAACTACAGTATGTCCTCTAAGGGCTTTGGGTTACACAGCAAAAATGCACCTTGAGTTCCCAGCCATACATCCATCACACCAAAGACATCAACCTACAGTAATCTAGAGCAGTGTTTCCCAAACTCAGTACTGGGGCCCTCCCTGGGTGCATGTTTTGGTTTTTACCTTAGCACTACACAGCTGATTCAAATAACCAACTCATTGTCAGCTGTGGGCAAAAACCAAAACC
Source organism: Salmo trutta (assembly GCF_901001165.1). Classification (NCBI taxonomy): domain Eukaryota; kingdom Metazoa; phylum Chordata; class Actinopteri; order Salmoniformes; family Salmonidae; genus Salmo; species Salmo trutta. The sequence continues at coordinate 9,470,548 of NC_042993.1, read as the reverse complement.
TGCATCCAGGGGGGGCCCCAGGACTGAGTTTGGGAAACCCCGATCTAGAGCTTTAAAGCAGTGAATAACACACCCATGATACAAGATACACACACACTGCATACTTTCAGAGAGCGTAACTAGTCTCTCTCACACATACACACACAATCCCCGCCACAGTGCCTAACATCAAAACGCCTGTTCCATGGCGTCAGGGATTTAATCACAGACACTCATGACAAGATGTCAATCACCTGTTTACATTCACTATATCTCACTAGTAAAAATCCATTAATACTGGTGACTTCAAGTATCATTGAAACACAATCATCTATTTGGGTTGACAGCAGCCCAACACACAGCAGCCATGTTGGTCTGTGTTGGTTCTGAGGGGAACCTCAAATCAACACACATCATACAACGAACACATTACAACACAGTATAAGTGTACTGATTATTAAACAAAGAAGAAACGTCAGATTGTCAAGGCATTGATTGAGTGCAATAATCAAAGATACAATGTCCCAGATAGTGCCTCACAAGTCTACTTCTACGGTAATCAATTAAAGTAAAATGAATTACCTGGCTTTGGTTGGATCCATCTTGATTCAGACAGTCATCTTTCGTTTCTGTTGGCTCGCTCACTCTTTCATTCGGTCCCTCCCTATCCTGCCTCCTTCCCTCCCTTTCTCTAGCACCCCTGCCCTCTAACTGGCCTGACGAGAACAACTGGATTTCTAAGATAACAAATCTGCGCTACGGCCTAGTTAATGTGTAGCAGTGGTATTTGTTATGAGGGTGGTGCTGATTCATTTCTTCTGACTAGATGGTTTGTGTTGTTTCATGTCAAATCAGTGATATCGATCATTCTGAGGAGGTAACAGTTCTACAGGAAGTGATCATGTCCTCTAAAACCCTGTCTGAGGAGACTACCTAGAGACGTGAAGAGCACCGCCTATAAGGGTTATAGAACAGAGAGTGAGACACAGAATGGTAGTTGACTGAGGAACGAGGTGATTGAAAAAGATTATAAATGTAAAATGACAGACAGATCAGCAGACATGTAGAGGACGTGGGAAGGGAAGTGGAACAGGTTAGAGGGGATGTGGCGACAGGTGAAGAGACAGGGAGGGAGAGAGAGGACAGGGTAACGATAAAAACAGAGCAAAAGACAGAGAGGGAGCGTGAGAAGTATAATTTAATAAGTTAATGCTACATCGAGGAATGCAGAGACTACATACCAGAAGTTATACACACTATTACACCGTCATACACACACACAGACCACACAGCCAGACATGCAATTAATGAGCAAGAAAACAAAGCTACACATAATGTATGCTGCAGTCATACACTGAATAGAACAGTAGCTAACACAGTCATACACTGAATAAAACAGTAGCTAACACAGTCATACACTGAATAAAACAGTAGCTAACACTTACATTCATACACTGAATAGAACAGTAGCTAACACAGTCATACACTGAATAAAACAGTAGCTAACACAGTCATACACTGAATAGAACAGTAGCTAACACTTACAGTCATACACTGAATAGAACAGTAGCTAACACTTACAGTCATACACTGAATAGAACAGTAGCTAACACAGTCATACACTGAATAGAACAGTAGCTAACACAGTCATACACTGAATAAAACAGTAGCTAACACTTACAGTCATACACTGAATAGAACAGTAGCTAACACAGTCATACACTGAATAGAACAGTAGCTAACACAGTCATACACTGAATAAAACAGTAGCTAACACTTACAGTCATACACTGAATAGAACAGTAGCTAACACTTACAGTCATACACTGAATAGAACAGTAGCTAACACTTACAGTCATACACTGAATAGAACAGTAGCTAACACTTACAGTCATACACTGAATAGAACAGTAGCTAACACTTACAGTCATACACTGAATAGAACAGTAGCTAACACTTACAGTCATACACTGAATAGAACAGTAGCTAACACTTACAGTCATACACTGAATAGAACAGTAGCTAACACTTACAGTCATACACTGAATAGAACAGTAGCTAACACTTACAGTCATACACTGAATAGAACAGTAGCTAACACTTACAGTCATACACTGAATAGAACAGTAGCTAACACTTACAGTCATACACTGAATAGAACAGTAGCTAACACTTACAGTCATACACTGAATAGAACAGTAGCTAACACTTACAGTCATACACTGAATAGAACAGTAGCTAACACTTACAGTCATACACTGAATAGAACAGTAGCTAACACAGTCATACACTGAATAGAACAGTAGCTAACACTTACAGTCATACACTGAATAGAACAATAGCTAACACTTACAGTCATACACTGAATAGAACAGTAGCTAACACAGTCATACACTGAATAGAACAGTAGCTAACACTTACAGTCATACACTGAATAGAACAGTAGCTAACACTTACAGTCATACACTGAATAGAACAGTAGCTAACACTTACAGTCATACACTGAATAGAACAGTAGCTAACACAGTCATACACTGAATAGAACAGTAGCTAACACTTACAGTCATACACTGAATAGAACAGTAGCTAACACTTACAGTCATACACTGAATAGAACAGTAGCTAACACTTACAGTCATACACTGAATAGAACAATAGCTAACACTTACAGTCATAATAACAACTGCATACCAGGTCATTTTACAAGAGATTCTTTATTTAAAAATATAGACAACTGATCAACTTTGTTCATACCTTAATCAAACAAAGCAATGCCTGCATATACTGTATGTGATTTGAGAATAAAAATAGTTTGTCTTTAGTAAAATCACCTGTAACAATTCAATGTTAAAAAGTGCTGTCTAATATCATACAATCCAATACATGGCATTTCACTGTACTTGTGCACCTGACATTAAAAACTAGAAACTTGAGTGCCATCTATCTACAGTGGCAAGAAAAAAATATGTGAACCCTTTGGAATAATCTGGATTTCTGCATAAATTGGTCGTACAATTAGATCTGATCTTCATCTAAGTCACAACAACAGACAAACACAGTCTGCTTAAACTAATAACACACAAATGTTTCTTGTCTGTATTAAATACATCATTTAAACATTCACAGTGTAGGTTGGAAAAGTATGTGAAAAGTATGTGAACCCTTAGGCTAATGACTTCCCCAAAAGCTAATTGGAGTCAGGAGTCAGCTAACCTGGAGTCCAATCAATGAGACGAGATTAGAGATGTTGGTTAGAGCTGCCCTGCCCTATAAAAAAAGACTCACAAAATTTGAGTTTGCTATTCACAAGAAGCATTGCCTGATGTGAACCATGCCTCGAACAAAAGAGATCTAAGAAGACCCAAGATTAAGAATTGTTGACTTGCATAAAGCTGGAAAGGGTTACAAAAGTATCTCTGAAAGCCTTGATGTTCATCAGTCCACGGTAAGACAAAATTGTCTTTAAATGGAGAAAGTTCAGCACTGTTTCTACTCTCCCTAAGAGTGGCCGTCCTGCAAAGATGACTGCAAAAGCACAGCGCAGAATGCTCAATGAGGTTAAGAAGAATCCTAGAGTGTCAGCTAGACTTACATACATCTCTGGAACATGCTTACATCTCTGTTGATGAGTCTACGATACGTAAAACACTAAACAAGAATGGTGTTCATGGGAGGACATCACAGAAAAAGCCACTGCAGTCCATAAAAAAACATTGCTGCAAGTCTGAAGTTAGCAAAAGAGCATCTGGATGTTCCACAGCGCTACTGGCAAAATATTCTGTGGATAGATTAAACTAAAGTTGAGTTGTTTGGAAGGAACACACAACACTGTGTGGAGAAATAAGGCACAGCATACCAACATCAAAACCTCATCCCCAGTGTAAATTATGGTGGAGGGAGCATCATGGTGTGGAGCTGCTATGCAGCCTCAGGGCCTGGACAGCTTGCTATCATTGACGGAACAATTAATTCCCAAGTTTATCAAGACATTTTGCTGGAGAATGTAAGGCTATCTGCCAATTGAAGCTCAACAGAAGTTAGGTGATGCAACAGGACAACAACTCAAAACAAAGAAGTAAATCAACAACAGAATGGCTTCCACAGAAGAAAATAAGCCTTCTGGAGCGGCCCAGTCAGAGTCCTGACCTCAACCCGACTGAGATGCTGTGGCATGACCTCAAGAGAGTGGTTCACACCAGACATCCCAAGAATATTGTGGAACTGAAACAGTTTTATAAATAGGAATGGTCCAAAATTCCTCCTGACCGTTGTGCAGGTCTGATCCGCAACTACAGAAAACGTTTGGTTGAGGTTATTACTGCCAAAGGAGGATCAACCAGTTATTAAATCCAAGGGTTCAGATACTTTTCCCACCCTGCACTGTGAAATTTTACACAGTGTGTTCAATAAAGACATGAAAACGTGTAATTGTTAGTGTGTTATTAGTTTAAGCAGACTGTGTTTGTCTATTGTTGAACTTAGGTGAAGATCAGATCAAATTTTATGACCAATTTATGCAGAAGTCCAGGTAATTCCAAAGGGTTCACATACTTTTTCTTGCCACTCTATCCATCCCTAGTTTCCATGTTTGGTCTCCCAGAGATCAGTCTGCCCTGCAGAGTGACAGGTGTGTCCTCTGACTAAGTGATCCTGAATAAAGGCAGCATGATGATGGGGCTTTAAGGAATGTCAATAACTCAGGGATAACACCTGCAGAAGACCTGTCTGTGCCCTAACAGTACTGACACAACTATTACTGTACAGATATAAGAATCAATCACTTGTGGTAACCAAACCATGGCACAGAGACAACCTGGATGGGTGTGATTGAATGGTATAGTGAATATGGTACAGTGAGAAGAAATATGACAGATTGATACATCCCTAGCCTATTTTGTAAAACAAGAATATGTACATCAAGACAGTAGTAAAAGACAGCAAAACTACAGTAGTTTGATCTTCACGCCCAAGCAGCAACTTATCAAAGAACCATTCAAATATACAACATCCTCCTATGCAGTATTAATAACCATATACAAACCAATACAAAGACTTCAAATATGACATATAATGCTAATATATTTTTGATATGTTTGTGGTTGATTAATGCAAGATAGAGACAGAAGGAATCTGTATAGCTTTTAGCTTCCCTATCTAAATATTAGCTTGAGTACTACTGCAACACTAGTAAATAATACATTTCACATTTAGATTTTAGCCATCCTTATCCAGAGCGATTCACAGGAGAAATTATGGTTAAGTGTCTTGTTCAAGGGCACAGACAGATTTGTATCACGTTATCAGCTCAGGGGTTCGAAACAGCAACCTTTCAGTTACAGGCTACCTGTCGCCACCTAATACTCAGTAATATAGAACTGTAATACTATAGATGGGTGTTAAATCTGTATTACCCTAAACACAACATTTAACTAAATTCTTAGTGTGGTTCTCATACCTGTGTGTGACACATTACAAGTTTGCCTGTTTTACAAACAGCACTGTCTAAAACTGCTTTGTAACATACAATTCCTCACTCATTGGTTTGAATGTGCAACAAAAAAAACATATGACAATAAGTATAAGTTACAGCTGGCAATCAATAATCAGGCTCACTGCCAAAAGGTTATATAATACATTAGGAAATATTGTGAAAGCATGGCAACACTTCCACCTTAGTCTATGAGATCTGGACCAGGTGGAACAACTACCATATTGCTTACACTGTACCAATCCTATTCTCTCAGGTCTACACAAGTGAAGTCGGGGACAAGGGGATGTGGCTGATCTTCTCTCTCCCCATTAGCACCTCCCCTCTCTCTCTCTCCCTCCCCTAATTATCCTATACATATGATGAATAGTCTTGGTCCCTCTCGGTTTCTCTTTTGATTCGACATAGAGAAGAGAAACCTGGGTCCCCTACTTGGTCTATACGGTCTGCATCTCTCTCCCTCTACTGATCTCCATACTTGGTCTCCAGCTCCTCTGCAGTCCCTCCCAGGTCCATGTCTCTCAGCTTATCCAGCAGATGGTACAGTAGAGGGCGTGCTAGCACCCCTCCCCCTCCCTGCGCATTTCCCTTAGCCCAGACCCTCAGCATCTGGTACTGGGCTTCCTTAGTGTCACGGAGGTGGTCATTCTCAGCCCTCTCTATCACTATGTCACTCACACCCAGCGAACGCACCAGCTCCTTCACACGACGCAGAGGGACTTGGTCCAACACCGAGTAGATCAACTCAGAGACTGGAGGGAGAGAGGAACAGAGAGAGGTGATAGGAGGAGAGAGATTAAAATAGAGTTCAATATACACTACATGGCCAAAAGTACGTGGACACCATAGACAAACATTGGCAGTAGAATGGCCCTTACTGAAGAGCTCAGTGACTTTCAACGTGGCACCGCCATAGGATGCCACCTTTCCAACAAGTCTGTTCGTAACATTTCTGCCCTGCTAGAGCTGCCCCGGTCAACTGTAAGTGCTGTTATTGTGAAGTGGAAATGTCTTGGGAGCAATAATGGCTCAGCCACACAAGCTCACAGAATGGGACCACTGAGTGCTGAAGCGCACAAAAATAGCCTGTCCTGCTTCATGAAATGGGTTTCCATGGCCGAGCAGCCGCATACAAGCCTAAGATTACCATGCGCAATGCCAAGCATCGGTTGGAGTGGTGCACGCACATACCGCCCCAACAGATCGGGGCGGTATGTGCCCCGATGCAATCTCTACTGCACTCAAAACTGCCCTTTCCCACCTGGACAAAAGGAACACCTATGTGAGAATGCTATTCATTGACTACAGCTCAGCATTCAATACCATAGTGCCCTCAAAGCTCATGACTAAGTTAAGGTTCCTGGGACTAAACACCTCCCTCTGCAACTGGATCCTGGACTTCCTGACGGGCCGCCCCCAGGTGGTAAGGGTAGATAACAACATAACAACATATCTGCCACACTGATCCTCAACACGGGGGCCCCTCAGGGGTGCGTGCTCAGTCCCCTCCTGTACTCCCTGTTCACTCATGACTGCATGGCCAGGCACGACTCCAACACCATCATCAAGTTTGCCGATGGCACAACAGTGGCAGGCCTGATCACCGACAATGATGAAACAGCCTATAGGGAGGAGGTCATAGACCTGGCCGTGCGGTGCCAGGACAACAACCTCTCCCTCAACGTGATCAATACAAAGGAGATGATTGTTGACAATAGGAAAAGGAGGACCAAGCACGCCCCCATTCTCATTGATGGGGCTGTAGTGGAGCAGGTTGAGAGCTTCAAGTTCCTTGGTGTCCACATTACAAACAAACTATCATGGTCCAAACACACCAAGACAGTCGTGATGAGGGCACGACAAAACCTATTCCCACTCAGGAGACTGAAAAGATTCGGCATGGGTCCTCAGATCCTCAAAAGGTTCTACAGCTGCACCATCGAGAGCATCCTTTTAGCCTGAGTTTCTGTACAGCACTTTGTGACATCAGCTGATGTAAGAAGGGCTTTATAAATAAATGTAATTGATTGATCCTGACTGGTTGCATCACTGCCTGGTATGGCAACTTCTCGGCCTCAGACCGCAGGGCACTACAGAGGGTAGTGCATACGGCCCAGTACATCACTGGGGCCAAGCTTCCTGCCATCCAGGATATCTATACCAGACGGTGTCAGAGGAAGGCCCTAAAAATGGTCAAAGACTCCAGCCACTCTAGTCATAGACCGTTCTCTCTGCTACCGCACAGCAAGCGGTACCGGAGTGCCAAGTCTAGGTCCAAAAGGCTTCTTAACAGCTTCTACCCCAAAGCCATAAGACTCCTGAACAGCTAATCAAAGGGCTACTCAGACCCCTCTTTACGCTGCAGCTACTCTCTGTTTATTATCTATGCATAGTCACTTTAACTCTACCTACTTGTACATATTGCTATTGTTATTTTACTGCTGCAGTTTAATTATTTGTTACTTTTACTTTTTATTAACACTTATTTTTCGTAACTTCTTAAAGCATTGTTGGTTAAAGGCTTGAACGTAAGCATTTCACTGTAAGGTTGTATTCGGCGCATATGACAAATAACATTTGATTTGATTTATAAAGCTCACCGCCATTGGACTCTGGAGCAGTGGTAACGTGTTCTCTGGAGTCATGAATCACGCTTCACCATCTGGCAGTCCAACGGCCAAATCTGGGTTTGGTGGATGCCAGAAAAACGCTACCTGCCCGAATGCATAGTGCCAACTACAAAGTTTGGTGGAGGAGGAATAATGGTTTGGGACTGTTTTTCATGGTTCTGGCTAGGCACCTTAGTTCCAGTGAAGGGAAATCTTAACTCTACAGCATACAATTAATTATATTGTAGACGATTCTGTGCTTCCAACTTTGTGGCAACAGTTTGGGAGGGCCCTTTCCTGTTTCAGCATGACAATGCCCCCTTGCACAAAGCGAGGTCCTTACAGAAATGGTTTGTCGAGATCGGTGTAGAAGAACTTGACAGGTCTGCACAGAGCCCTGACCTCAACCCCATCGAAAACCTTTGGGAGGAATTGGAATGCCGACTGTGAGCCAGGCCTAATCACCCAACATCAGTGCCTGACCTCACTAATGCTCTTGTGGCTGAACAGAAGCAAGTTCCGCAAGCAATGTTTCAACATCTAGTGGAAAGCCTTTCCAGAAGAGTGGAGGCTGTTATAGCAGCAAAGGGGGGACCAACTCCATATTAATGCCCATGATTTTGGAATGAGATGTTTGACAACCAGGTGTCCACATACTTTTGGCCATGTAGTGTATCTAAAAAAACTTTCACATTCCAACACACACAAAGCTTGTTTTTTGGGAATTTTCAGAACATTTTGGGGAGTAAAAATGTATTTCCATTCAAGAAAACTTAACCCTAACCTTAACCTAAACCCAACCCTAACTCCTAGCCCTAACCTTTAAAATCCTCACCTTTTCAGAATTGTTCTTGTTGTCCTACCTTGTCAGAACATTCTGAAGACTCGTCAAGACATTCTAGTCCGGATAAGATAGGGAAACGTGCACCCACACACGTTCGCATGCACGCACATGCACACACACTTACTCTTGATCTCCTTGGGGACACAGGCCGGTAGCTTCCGGAGGGGCTCCTGTTCACTCTCACACACTGGGCTATATGAAGGGATACTCTGGTTGAGAACGTTCTCTGGGTCCTCTTGGATCAACCTCTACAATCACAGAAAATGGAAAACATCAGAATTCTACTATACAGAACTGCATCCGATCCCAGTACATCCTAAACCCGGGGAACACAGCACAATCAATAAAGGAAATCCTATTGGTTTCCTCCCATCACTATGGTGCAAACAATCTATAAATGCTCTTGAGTGTTCCAAACAGTAGTTGAAATGGTATCTATTTTTTCTCCAATAAAACCCTTTAAAGGTTTTTATCAGATTGGGTTTGTCCAGTCAGGTCAGAGGTGAAATATGAGATGTCAGGGGTCAAAGGTGAGAGGTCAGAGATGTGTCTCACCCGAGTAGACTTCTCGGAGCCCTGAGAGGTGATCTCAGCAGAGAGAAAGGAGTTTGACTCCTTCGGTTTCCGTCGGACCACTAGTACGCCCATGATCCCCATCACCACCAGCAGCACCACACAAACACAGCCGAACGCAGGCAACAGGTAGGGAGACCAAACACCCCATCCAGTGTCTTCAGCTGGAAAGAGGGGCAGACATGCAGAGTGAGAGGATGAATACATGCTGCAGCCCTTATGACAAATGTGAAACAGCCACTACAGAAATAGTCTAGTTCCAATATATTTAAGCATAACAACAAAAAAGTTTCAAAGTATCTTGTGACCCACCAAATAAACAAACTATGTTTCTAGCCAGAACCCAGCCACAAAGTATCAGAAACTCACGTTTGGGAGTGGGATCTGTGCCTGAAGCACACTCCTGCTGACAGTCAGCTGATCTACAACTGGAGAGGAAATTGTATGTTATTGAAGAGGAAGTGGCCCGTTTGTGAAGAGGAAATTATTAGTATTGAGTCATGTGAAGAACTGCTCTACAGAAGAACCATTCAGGCCCTCCTGTTGCAGCATACCCACCTCTGGAAAGACAGAACACTGAAAGAGACAGTTACCAGCCCTGTATCAGTGGTCAGCACTGCCTAAGGTCTTGATGAGCAGTAGATTAGGGTGAATCAGATGTGTTAGTGCTGGGCTGGAACTAAAGCCTGGACATGATGACCTTCTCCAATCTTACATAGCAACAGACTGTAGGTCTCTAGGACCAGGGTTGGTGTGACCACAAAACAGCTGACATGTCAAAATGTTGTTGCACAACATTGCATACAGTTTCTATTAAACTTCCCATTTACAAGCAGAATGTTCATAAAGAAGACAAACCCAAGAGTTTTAACAGACAAAATAGTGTCAGCTTGTTCACAAGCCAGTACTTACTTTTGGCATGGAAGACAGTTCCTGTTGTTTTTCTTGTTTCGGAAGTCCATACATTCACACACTGTATCTCTCTCTGGAGTACCTGTCAACAACAGTATGTACACTCAGTACAAGCACACAAACAAATAGTACTAGTAGAACAAAACAAAGGGTTGTCCTTATTATGTAATAACCGTTATACTGTGTAATCCATAAGTAAATACCAGGTTGGGTGGAAAGAAGGGAAACATTATGAACCACACTAGCAAGACAAACTCACATGGTTGTGTTTCTCTCTCTCCAGGTCCACACGTCTTGCAACGGAGGCACTCCCGTGTTACCGAGTCTATTCTCTTTTTGTAGAAGCCTTCAATGCAGCGACACACTGTGTTCCTACTCTTCTTGCATGGCGACACCTGTTCCTCATTGTCTATTGGTGTATGGAACAACACAGCCAAGAAGAACAGAACAGAGAGAAAGAGAGTGCGGAGGGGGGCAGAGACAGAAGACATTTGTTATCATATCATACTGAGACCATCTATAGTGATGACATTGTTTTTAAATGTATTTTGTACATAATTGCATGTTATTGTAAATTGTACGTTTTTGTAAATAATTGTATAGTACCATCACAGCGTGTACAACGGAGGCAGTTCTTGGCGTAGTTACTCCTCTCTAGGTATGTCTTGCCCTCTTTACAGGGTTCACATTGGCTCTCACCCTCTTTAGTGCAGTCCTTCTTCAACTTAAACCCTGGAGAACACAAGGCATACATACTCTAAGGGGGAGGGCAGTGGGGGGGAGGGGGGCAACACAATCCAGCATATTTATTTACTGTAAAACCTGGTAATACAGAGCTAAAACTAGGTTAGAGAGTGACAAATATAGTTAACAGTATGTAAGGCCTATAGTATCACAGATGACTGAACGACTGACAGAATACACAATAAGATTGTAATCTTGAAATAAGGTTTTTGTTTAATGCTGGAATCCTTAATTGGTGAAACTCCATTTGGGATATTACAACAACAAAGAAGTTACTACAAACAACATAGTTTTTTTCCCCCTCTGACACCTCTGCACAGGCACACATCTCCCCCGCTGCACCGAGCGAGCCAATTGAAGCACACGTAGCCTTCTCTTTTGCCTTGTGCAACATTTGGTGATCCAGAAACAAGAGACCACTTGTGTGGCTGTTTTGTACGGAAATCTGGGAATCATGCTTTTTGTAAATACCGGTAGGTAACTGTCCTCTCCAAGTTTAGCTGGAATTTAGCCATGAAAATATTTGGAAAGTGTGATTGGTTGACGATATGACATTGGCCTATGTCTCTTGCGCTGTGCAGGATATCAGATCTCAACAACATTGGAGAAATGTTAGAAGCGTCCATCAGCAGTTGAAACAATAAGAAAGCATAAACAAGTTGAGGGATGGGGCTGGAGAAACGTAACCACTCTCAAATTCATAGACAGAGCTATGCAAGGACTGAACATCCAGGATATCAAAATGATAGTTTTAACCATGTTTTGAGACTATACAATGTTTGTTTAGATTTATTTTGATTACAAACATTGGACTAAAACAAGCTTATATTTTGGGTTCTGATGGGGTACAACAGTTGAACTAAGCTCATGGGGCATTTCTAGTTATATTCTTCAAGAATCACTGGGTACATACCATTTATTAAGTCCAAAAATGGATGCAGCTACTGTAGATTTCCCCTTTCTCATCACCAGCACCACATCCTTAAGATATAAACTCAGTAAAAAAAAGAAACATCCCTTTTTCATGACCCTGTCTTTCAAAGATAATTTGTAAAAATCCAAATAACTTCACAGATCTTCACTGTAAAGGGGTTAAAGGCTGTTTCCCATGCTCAATGTTCACTGAACCATAAACAATTAATGAACATGCACCTGTGGAACGGTCGTTAAGACACTAACAGCTTACAGACGGTAGGCAATTAATGTCACAGTTATGAAAACTTAGGACACTAAAGAGACCCTTCTACTGACTCTGAAAAACACCAAAAGAAAGATGCCCAGGGTCCCTGCTCATCTGCGTGAATGTGACCTAGGCATGCTGCAAGGAGGCATGAGGACTGCAGATGTGGCCAGGGCAATAAATTGCAATGTCCGTACTGTGAGACGCCTAAGATAGCGCTACAGGGAGACAGGACGGACATCTGATCGTCCTCGCAGTGGCAGACCACGTGTAACAACACCTGCACAGGATCGGTACATCCGAACATCACACCTGCGGGACAGTTACAGGATGGCAACAACAACTGCCCGAGATACACCAGGAACGCACAATCCCTCCATCACTGCTCAGACTGTCCACAATAGGCTGAGAGAGGCTGGACTGAGGGCTTGTAGGCCTGTTGTAAGGCAGGTCCTCACCAGACATCACCGGCAACAACGTCACCTATGGGCATAAACCCACCGTCGCTGGACCAGACAGGACTGGCAAAAAGTGCTCTTCACTGACGAGTCGCGGTTTTGTCTCACCAGGGGTGATGGTCGGAGTCGCGTTTATTGTCGAAGGAATGAGCGTTACACCGAGGCCTGTACTCTGGAGCGGGAGCGATTTGGAGGTGGATGGTCCGTCATGGTCTGGGGCAGTGCGTCACAGCATCATCAGACTGAGCTTGTTGTCATTGTAGGCAATCTCAACGCTGTGCCTTACAGGGAAGACATCCTCCTCCCTCATGTGGTACCCTTCCTGCAAGCTCATCCTGACATGACCTTCCAGCATGACAATGCCACCAGCCATACTGCTCGTTCTGTGCGTGATTTCCTGCAAGACAGGAATGTCAGTGTTCTGCCATGGCCAGCGAAGAGCCCGGATCTCAATCCCATTGAGCACGTCTGGGACCTGTTGGATCGGAGGGTGAGGGCTAGGGCCATTCCCCTCAGAAATGTCCAGGAACTTGCAGGTGCCTTGGTGGAAGAGTGGGGTAACATCTCACAGCAATAACTGGCAAATCTGGTGCAGTCCACGAGGAGGAGATGCACTGGAGTACTTAATGCAGCTGGTGGCCACACCAGTTACTGACTGTTACTTTTGACCCCCCCCCCCCACATTACTCAATTTCTGTTACAATTTCTGTCACATGTCTGTGGAACTTGTTCAGTTTATGTCTCAGTTGTTGAATCTTGTTATGTTCATACAAATTTTACACATGTTAAGTTTGCTGAAAATAAACACAGTTGACAGTGAGAGGACGTTTCTTTTTTTGCTGAGTTTAGTATGTTGCCATAAGGGCAACATGACTGCAAGGGACAGGTAGAATGTCAATTCTCATCAAATGAATATGAAGTCAATGAAATACGGGACAAATAAACCTTTTTTCTAAATTAGTAGTGTTTTAATTTGTTGATAAAATAAGGGACATGATTATTTGGTTGTGGGACGTGGGAAAAAATGAGGGACTGTCCGGCACATATAGTTACCCTAGTTCTGGGGCGAACAGTGGCACTGTTTCCCATAATGCGGATTTGATCTTTAACTCAATGCATAGTGTATGGAAAAGTATAAGTTACACCCACATTACACTCTGGAATGGAAAGGCCCAGTTGTATAAGTGCAGTGTAATATAGTACAGTACAGAAGGCCTACCTTCATGGCACTTTCGACAGCATGTCCCGTTAGCATTGCGGTAATGACTCCCCTCAAGGCATTGCAACTCCTGGGTCCTATCAAGAGGTGGTGGTGGTGAGAGGGAGAGGTCTACTGACCAGCACTGCAACATTACATTACATTGTTGTTATAGAACAGATCCAATCAAATACCAGTCATATGTAATTACTGAAAATATTTTAGAACTGATTGATAGGCTACTGTATAGGCCTATTCCTGAAATTATTGACTAATTTATTTACTGATTTAATAATTTATTAACACTGAATTGAATGGTGTAAATAATTGACAAATTTGATAGTTGATGGATTGGTGGGGGTTGATTGATGTATTGCTGAGAAATAATTACGACTAGATGGGGCATTATGTTATTGGTAGAGGACTCGGCATTATGCATCTGTTCATGTTAAAGTTTCTTACCAATACGAGCAGAGTGCAAACGTTCAGAATGCATTTTTCCTTCCATTTCCCTCTCAAGACATCCATTCTTTCACACCACTCTTTTCACTAACACCATCTTTAAAAGAACAACACCTGCAGAAAGGAGATGGGGTAACACTTGTGACAAAACTCTCTTCATAATGCCTTCACACATTAGGCCTACTTGACTTACGTTTTTTCTAGTGCAAAGAAAATGTTGTCAATATGAATCAGTATTAAGTGCAAAAATAACTTTTTTACTACCATGTCAAGGCTATATAGATATGAACTTTGTATGGTACGTAAGTCTCGGAAAATAACTTACCTAGCCTAGGCATTTTTTTTTTTATTTAACCTTTCATTATCTAGGCAAGGCAGTTAAGAACAAATTCTTGTTTATAATGACGGCCTACACCGTCGTTGGGCCAATTGTGCGCCGCATTATGGGACTCCCAACCACGGCCGGTTGTGATACAGCCTGGATTCGAACCAGGATGTCTAACGCCTCTAGCACTGAGATACAGTGCCTTAGACCGCTGCGCCAGTCGGGAGCCCATCTATGTCGAGGTAAATTATTTTCCGGTTTTCCGGTACGTACGTTATAGCTAGGCATTTTAATTTATACAAAGTTCATATCTAGTTCAAGAATAAACTCCGCTAAAGCTACAATAAAAACCGAGAAAACGTATTGTTTCGATTTCACTGTAGCCTACGCCTACTGTTTTAGCCGCAGAAGTCCGATATCAATCTCTTTTCCCAAAACTACAGGCGGAGAGTTACCGTCACTTACCTTGATCAAACCCGCTCCTACATGACAAATAGTGATACAGTCGAGTCTCCAAAATTAAAATCAATTTTTTTGTAAAAGTTTAAAAAATACATTCAAATCTCCCAAGAGACGCCAGGGTGTTGAGTCGCGAGTTCTAGAGAGGGGGCGGAGTCAAACGGGAAAATGGACACGTCATGCCTCGTAAGTCATTGCTTCACCGCACCCAGGCTTCAAGGAAGTCTGAAATGCAGGGCATGATACAGGTTACACCATAGGTAGTAGGATAAAGACTTGTGTTACTCGATTGAGCAATAGCAGACTGTGCGCCTATGGGTCACAAGAGACATTTCCCAAGTGTATACAAAAACAACAATTGAAACAGGTATGGGGGGTATGTTGGGCGATTTTTTTTTTTTTACATTCAGCATCACTACGCCAAGGGAAATATAGTATATCCGAAGATATCTACGTATATTTCAGGAAGTTGTGTATCCCTGGAAATAATCCGAATGCCTGTAAACATAACCCTTTTGAAACCAGCTTGTCTCTTGGCTCAATTTACCTCGGGTATGGAGTAAATTGAGTATGGGGACAAGCATTGGGAAACATTTCTAACTACATTTTAAAGCATTTACGTGTAACCTCATATCTCAGCGATAATACCTTGCGTTACACCGAGGAAGAAAACTCAACCGAGGAAGGGATTCAACTTGACTAATCACTCAAATGCGAGGCGTCGTCAAAATACTATTCATATTATGAATAAACGGACTAAATGTAATCATCATTTGTATGGGGTGTGTTGATTACCCGTTGGCTCAACTGTCCCCTCGCCAAATCAGAATCACCGTTATTCGCCAAGTACATTTACACATACTCAGAATTGTACTTGGTGATATGGTGTTGCTAGTGATGGACAACATTTAGAGACAGAATACAGACAGCAGAGCTTCAACAAAGTTTACATACATTATATATACACAATAATAATGGTACAATTTACCCCAAAGAAACTAGTGGAGGCTGCTGAGGGGAGGACGGCTCATAATAATGGCTGGAACGGCGCGAATGGAATAAAAAAAGGAAACCATGTGTTTGATGTAGTTGATTCCATTCCACTGATTCCAGTCCAGCTGTTACCACCATCCCGTCCTCCCCAATAGAGGTGCGAACCATATACTTTAAAACTAGCCTATACCTGGCATCATGAAACATATATCACAATAAATGTATTTGACTTTATGAAAATCAGTTTTTTGGACCTAACTTGCTTACCGCTTTTTCCCTGTAGCTCAGTTGGTAGAGCATGGTGTTTGCAACGCCAGGGTTGTGGGTTCGATTCCCACGGGGGGCCAGCACAGGAAAATTAATTACTAAAATTAAATAAAAATAATAATAATAAAAAAAAGAAAAGTATGAAATGTATGCATTCACTATTGTAAGTCGCTCTGGATAAGAGCATCTGCTAAATGACTAAAAATGTAAATGTGTTTTTTTCCTTCACAGACTCTATGAAATGATAACCTCTTCCTAAATATTTGGTCACATGATTCATTTTGTGTATGGTTTCCTAGAAACAACTAACCCTTTGGCTCAATTTACCCCACTCTCCCATATAGATATCTAGATTATAAATCTGCCTTATCTTTCTGTTACCCGTGTTTATCTGATTGCTCAGCAGTGCAGTGAGAAGTACTTCCTTTCTTCAAAACCTACTTCCTTTCTTCAGAACCCACTTCCTGCTCAAAGCTTCACAACTCTCACCAGACTTATCTATTTCTTTATCTCTCTCTCACTCACTCACTCAAGGGTGATTATACTAATTAATACAAATTTTGATCCAATTGTGCAAACAGATCCGCAAGGAAAATTGATTATTTTAAATAGGCTATTGAACCAAAAACAGATATGGCTAATGAATCTATATGGGCCAAATAATGATGATCCACACTTTTTCGAAAATACAAGCATTGAAAGAATCTATTATTATGGTGGGAGATTATAATACGGTTTTAAGTACCAGAATAGATTGTAAAGGAAATCACTCTACAAACTACGTGGACATTGGAAATTGGATCAAAGCCTATTAGATGACAACTTGTTCTTAACTAAGACAAAATAATTCATAATTTACTTTTTTTGTATAACATAGGTACAGCAGATTCCCTTATTGTATGGGACACTTTCAAATGTACTTTTAGAGGCCATTCAATACAATACTCACCATTAAAACAAAATCAGTTTAGGTCAAAAGAGATAGAGGAAGTACCAGCGCAGGTAGATGGTAATGGAAACTGTACTATAGAGGCACAAAATAGGTTAGAGGAAAAACAAAAAGAAATGGAGGTACTTATTCAAGAAGGATCAAGTGTAATGTATTACAAAAATAAAGCGAATTGGATGGAAAATGGTGAACAATGCACAAAATATTTCTTGAATCTTCAACATAGAAATTCTACCAAAAATGATTTACAGAAACTCGTTACAAATGATGGAGTTATCCATGATTCACCAAATTATATTTTGAAAGAGAAAGCAAAATATTTAAATTATGTTTTCTTTTAAGTCTCCTCCATTTCCACTGAATGATGTTAACGGTAAGGATTTCTTTCCTAATAATAATGTAAAATGAACAAATTTACAGAAAGACCTGTGTGAAGGCCAACTTACAGAAGAGGAACTTTTTCAGGCAATAAAATCTTTTCAGTCTGGAAAAACACCAGGGCTTGAAGGTATACCAGTAGAGCTAGATCAGACCTTTTTTGATGTACTCAAACATCCATTATTAGCATGTTTTAATTACTCCATTATTAGCATATTTTAAATTTGTAGACTTTCAGGTACTCAACAAGAAGATCTGATTTCATTACTATTACTATCTGATTTCATTACTATTACTATCTGATTTCATTACTATTTGTAGACTTTCAGGTACTCAACAAGAAGGTCTGATTTCATTACTATTACTATCTGATTTCATTACTATTTGTAGACTTTCAGGTACTCAACAAGAAGGTCTGATTTCATTACTATTACTATCTGATTTCATTACTATTTGTAGACTTTCAGGTACTCAACAAGAAGGTCTGATTTCATTACTATTACTATCTGATTTCATTACTATTTGTAGACTTTCAGGTACTCAACAAGAAGGTCTGATTTCATTACTATTACTATCTGATTTCATTACTATTTGTAGACTTTCAGGTACTCAACAAGAAGGTCTGATTTCATTACTATTTGTAGACTTTCAGGTACTCAACAAGAAGGTCTGATTTCATTACTATTTGTAGACTTTCAGGTACTCAACAAGAAGGTCTGATTTCATTACTATTTGTAGACTTTCAGGTACTCAACAAGAAGGTCTGATTTCATTACTATTTGTAGACTTTCAGGTACTCAACAAGAAGGTCTGATTTCATTACTATTACTATCTGATTTCATTACTATTTGTAGACTTTCAGGTACTCAACAAGAAGGTCTGATTTCATTACTACTAAAACAGAACCGATGGTAAGTATAAAGATCCAGCCCATTTAAAAAACTGGAGGCCTCTAACACTTCACTGTTACAATGCGAAAATCCTGGCGAAATGCATAGCACATAGAATAAAAAAGGTTTTACCAGATATTGTTCATCCTGAGCAGACAGGTTTTTTACATGGACGATATATTGGAGATAATATACGACAATTACTTGAAACAATTGAACATTATGAAACATCAAAGATACCAGGCCTGGTCTTCATAGCAGATTTTGAAAAGGCGTTTGATAAAGTACGACTACAATTTATATATAAATGCCTGGATTACTTTCATTTTGGTGAATCTCTTATACAATGGGTTACAGTTATGTACAGCAACCCCAGATGTAAAATAGTAAAATGGCATGATAGTGAAGTAGACATACTTGGTATTCACATCTACAAATATATAAATGAATTTACCACAATTAATTTCAATAGAAAGTTAACAAAAATAGATAAGATTCTGCAACCATAGAGAGATAAATACTTTTAATACTTTTTTCGAATAATCTTTTTGGTCCTATCACAGTTTACTTACTTACTAATGGCACTGCCTACTCCAGATGAGTCGTTTTTTAAATCATATGAGCAAAACGTATTTCATTGTATTTGGAATGCTAAACCAGACTAAATTAAACGTGCATATTTATATAATGAATTTGAGTTTGGGGGGCTAAATGTATTAAATATTAAATCTTTAAACCTCTCACTAAAAGCTTCACTCATACATAAGTTATACTAAACCCAAAATGGTTCTCCAGTAGATTATTAAGAAAGGCTCATACTTTGTTCAAAACTTGCCTTTTTGCCTTTATACAGATTACAACTTCTCATTTCCGACTGATTGAAAATGAAATTTTGTTTAAAGTATTGTCCTTTCTTAAACAAGCCATACAAAGCTGGTTACAATTTCAGTTTTATCCTCCAGAAAAGATAGGACAAATATTACAACAAATGTTACGGTTAAACTCAAATATACTGATTAATAAAAAAACATTCTTTATGGAAATGTTTAAAATTGATATTATATTTATTAATGGTATTATGAATAGAAACGGAGGAGTCACATATGTAGCTATCGAAAATATATGGGAATGTCTGCTCAATCCAAACTTACAATCAACTGATTGCAGCATTACCACGAAAATAGAGGCGGCAGGTGGAAAAGGGAGAAGGTAGGGAACTTGTTTGCCTGCCATATATTAAACATACAAATTGGCTGAAAGGAACTGGCATAAATAGAAAAATATACCAGTTTCATCTGAGGACAAAAATTTGACAGCTGCAGGTTGCAAAATAAATGGGAGGAGCTTTTCGATGTACCAATTCCATGTCACATGGTTTATGAACTGGTACAAAAAACTACACTTCATTCAACACTTAAGAGTTTTTCAGTTTAAATTATTATATAAAATTCTTGCCACCAACATAATACTATATATATGGGGCAATAAACAATCTCAGCTTTGTAGATTTTGCTGCGAAGAGACAGAATCAATAGATCATTTATTCTGGTATTGCCCCTATGTAGCTTGTTTCTGGTCACAGGTTCAGGAATGGTTAAAAAAAATCACAACATGCAATTAAAATGAACCTTACAAATAGCAGTGTTGGGCGATCTGAAAAGCCATAGTCAGTCAATAAATACTATAATAATACTCGTAGGAAATGTTTATCTTTAGCTCACAATCTGTGGATAATATACGATTAGAAAGGTAAACATTTTTTGTAAAACATCATAGCATAATTGAGAAATATATGGCACATGGAAACCAAACGAGGGTGGTCTATGGTGATAGGTGGGATGGGCTGAGAGTGGCTGAGGGTTGGGTTTAAAGAGTGTATGTTTGGTTATGTATTATTGTTACAGTGAGGGAAAAAAGTATTTGATCCCCTGCTGATTTTGTATGTTTGCCCACTGACAAAGAAATGATCAGTCTATAATTTTAATGGTAGGTTTATTTGAACAGTGAGAGACAGAATAACAATGAAAAAATCCAGAAAAAAGCAGGTCAAAAATGTTATACATTGATTTGCATTTTAATGAGGGAAATAAGTATTTGACCACCTCTCAATCAGAAAGATTTCTGGCTCCCAGGTGTCTTTAATACAGGTAACGCGCTGAGATTAGGAGCACACTCTTAAAGAGAGTGCTCCTAATCTCAATTTGTTACCTGTCTAACAGTGTACGTTCCGTCCCTCTCTTCGCCCCAACCCGGGCTCGAACCAGGGACCCTTGCACACATCAACAACTGACACCCCACGAAGCATCGTTACCCATCGCGCCACAACGCAAGGGGAAACCCTACTTCCAGTCTCAGAGCGAGTGACATCACTGATTGAAATGCTATTAGCGCGCACCACCGCTAACTAACTAGCCATTTCACATCGGTTACACCTGTATAAAAGACACCTGTCCACAGAAGCAATCAATCAATCAGATTCCAAACTCTCCACCATGGCCAAGACCAAAGAGCTCTCCAAGGATGTCAGGGACAAGATTGTAGATCTACACAAGGCTGGAATGGGCTACAAGACCATCGCCAAGCAGCTTGGTGAGAAGGTGACAACAGTTGGTGTGATTATTCGCAAATGGAAGAAACACAAAAGAACTGTCAATCTCCCTCGGCCTGGGGCTCCATGCAAGATCTCACCTCGTGGAGTTGCAATGATCATGAGAACGGTGAGGAATCAGCCCAGAACTACACGGGAGGATCTTGTCAATGATCTCAAGGCAGCTGGGACCATAGTCACCAAGAAAACAATTGGTAACACATTACACCGTGAAGGACTGAAATCCTGCAGCGCCCACAAGGTCCCCCTGCTCAAGAAAGCACATATACATGCCCGTCTGAAGTTTGCCAGTGAACATCTGAATGATTCAGAGGACAACTGGGTGAAAGTGTTGTGGTCAGATGAGACCAAAATGGAGCTCTTTGGCATCAACTCAACTCGCCATGTTTGGAGGAGGAGGAATGCTGCCTATGACCCAAAGAACACCATCCCCACCGTCAAACATGGAGGTGGAAACATTATGCTTTGGGGGTGTTTTTCTGCTAAGGGGACAGGACAACTTCACCGCAACAAAGGACGATGGACGGGGCCATGTACTGTCAAATCTTGGGTGAGAACCTCCTTCCCTCAGCCATGGCATTGAAAATGGGTCGTGGATGGGTATTCCAGCATGACAATGACCCAAAATACATGGCCAAGGCAACAAAGGAGTGGCTCAAGAAGAAGCACATTAAGTTCCTGGAGTGGCCTAGCCAGTCTCCAGAACTTAATCCCATAGAAAATCTGTGGAGGGAGCTGAAGGTTCGAGTTGCCAAACGTCAGCCTCAAAACCTTAATGACTTGGAGAAGATCTGCAAAGAGGAGTGGGACAAAATCCCTCCTGAGATCTGTGCAAACCTGGTGGCCAACTACAAGAAACGTCTGACCTCTGTGATTGCCAACAAGGGTTTTTCCACCAAGTACTAAGTCATGTTTTGCAGAGGGGGTCAAATACTTATTTCCCTCATTAAAATGCAAATCAATTTATGACATTTTTGACATGCGTTTTTTTTCTGGATTTTTTTGTTGTTATTCTGTCTCTCACTGTTCAAATAAACTTACCGTTAAAATTATAGACTGATCATTTCTTTGCCAGTGGGCAAACGTACAAAATCAGCAGGGGATCAAATACTTTTTTCCCTCACTGTATGTGACTGCTTTATATACTGCTCAAAAAAATAAAGGGAACACTTAAACAACACATCCTAGATCTGAATGAAAGAAATAATCTTATTAAATACTTTTTTCTTTACATAGTTGAATGTGCTGACAACAAAAATCACACAAAAATAATAAATGGAAATCCAATTTATCAACCCATGGAGGTCTGGATTTGGAGTCACACTCAAAATTAAAGTGGAAAACCACACTACAGGCTGATCCAACTTTGATGTAATGTCCTTAAAGCAAGTCAAAATGAGGCTCAGTAGTGTGTGTGGCCTCCACGTGCCTGTATGACCTCCCTACAACGCCTGGGCATGCTCCTGATGAGGTGGCGGATGGTCTCCTGAGGGATCTCCTCCCAGACCTGGACTAAAGCATCCGCCAACTCCTGGACAGTCTGTGGTGCAACGTGGCGTTGGTGGATGGAGCAAAACATGATGTCCCAGATGTGCTCAATTGGATTCAGGTCTGGGGAACGGGCGGGCCAGTCCATAGCATCAATGCCTTCCTCTTGCAGGAACTGCTGACACACTCCAGCCACATGAGGTCTAGCTTTGTCTTGCGTTAGGAGGAATCCAGGGCCAACCGCACCAGCATATGGTCTCACAAGGGGTCTGAGGATCTCATCTCGGTACCTAATGGCAGTCAGGCTACCTCTGGCGAGCACATGGAGGGCTGTGCGGCCCCCCAAAGAAATGCCACCCCACACCATGACTGACCCACCGCCAAACCGGTCATGCTGGAGGATGTTGCAGGCAGCAGAATGTTCTCCACGGCGTCTCCAGACTCTGTCACGTCTGTCACGTGCTCAGTGTGAACCTGCTTTCATCTGTGAAGAGCACAGGGCGCCAGTGGCAAATTTGCCAATCTTGGTGTTCTCTGGCAAATGCCAAACGTCCTGCACGGTGTTGGGCTGTAAGCACAACCCCCACCTGTGGACTTCTTGCCCTCATACCACCCTCAGGGAGTCTGTTTCTGACCGTTTGAGCAGACACATGCACATTTGTGGCCTGCTGGAGGTCCTTTTGCAGGGCTCTGGCAGTGCTCCTCCTGCTCCTCCTTGCACAAAGGTGGAGGTAGCGGTCCTGCTGCTGGGTTGTTGCCCTCCTACGGCCTCCTCCACGTCTCCTGATGTACTGGCCTGTCTCCTGGTAGCGCCTCCGTGCTCTGGACACTACGCTGACAGACACAGCAAACCTTCTTGCCACAGCTCGCATTGATGTGCCATCCTGGATGAGCTGCACTACCTGAGCCACTTGTGTGGGTTGTAGACCCCGTCTCATGCTACCACTAGAGTGAAAGCACCGCCAGCATTCAAGAGTGACCAGAACATCAGCCAGGAAGCATAGGAACTGAGAAGTGGTCTGTGGTCCCCACCTGCAGAACCACTCCTTTATTGGGGGTGTCTTGCTAATTGCCTATAATTTCCACCTGTTGTCTATTCCATTTGCACAACAGCATGTTAAATTTATTGTCAATCAGTGTTGCTTCCTAAGTGGACAGTTTGATTTCACAGAAGTGTGATTGACTTGGAGTTACATTGTGTTGTTTAAGTGTTCCCTTTATTTTTTGAGCAGTGTAGATAAGTACCATGTATGTAAAATGTATATGTAGCAAAAAAGCTGTAAAAAAAAAACTAGGATATTTGACCTTCGAAGAGGGGTAGTGGAGGGGTAAAAAATAAAAAAAATAAACGAAATGTATCCTTCAGCCAATGGTAAACATATAATAAGAAAATGCTGGAGGAACATTAATGAGAATCAGTCATTTGTTTTTTTGTTTGGCAACTGCTTATTGTTTCTGCAGACTCTGAGGCTCAGCCCAGTCATTTCTGTTTGTTACAGTAATCTGTGTACGCTGTATGAGTAGTGAATGCTCAGAGGCTTGAGGCGAAGGTGGAGGGAGATGTGTAGAGGGTCGTCCCTGCCGCTGCTCCCTGGGCTGTAACAGTTCACCCAGGGTCATGTGATGTGGCTTGGCTTCTGTGAAAATCCAGGTTGAGCTGAGAAGGAGCAGACCACAGAGTCAATGAAACCACGTGACCACTGACTGAGAGAGACGGCTGCATATGGTTGAAACACACACACACACACCACACAGGCACAGACACATTCACCCGACACACGCACGCATGCACACACACACTAAACATGATAGGCAAAATATGACATTCAGTTAACCCACGAGTCAATGTAGCTCAAAAACCTGTTGTGTACATGTCTGTAAAGAATGTCAATGTCATTTCTCTCGGTCTGATCTGAGTATGTTTGACTGGACGGTGAATTTCAATAAGAACGGCTGCTGCTTACAGTGAAGAAAATGACTGGTCCTAAGATGAGTGTAATGTAGTCATATTCACTCAGAAATTACCTTATCATCAAAGCAACTGAGCGAGAGAGAGAGAGAGACAGACGGACATAAGAGAGTCTTAAAGATTGTTTTGGAACCTAATATCACCGTTATTGATGAAAAAAGAGAGACAAACGGCAGTGGAAAGAAAGGGGGTGGAAGAGGGGCAAGTTTAGGGTTTTAAGCGGCACAGTGGTTCAGAGTGAACTAGGGGGGTCGTCATAGAGAGAGAGAGATAGGAGTCTTTTGAAATGGCAGTTTCACTTATGACTCATCTTTTGAATAATACTCTGACACACTGTGATCCCCAGTTCAGTCACACAGTCAGAGGGTCCAGAGTCACATCTATCTCATTCTCTCATCCTCTCTGAGACACGGTAAGTCAGACTCTACACTTCCCTACTGAAACAAGTTTTGTTCAGGTCTGTCGTTCGAGTCCTGGGCTTGCTTGATGTATCTATAATGGCATACAGTTAGACGTGTTTGTGTCATTGGTTTTGTTACCGCTTCGTTTTTCACTGTCAGCATGTAGGCGTTTTGTCTGGAGTCAGTATCCCCAACAGCTACTGTTGGGGCCTACGATAATGTCCTGCCATTGCAATGCTTTATCTCTTGATAATATATTGTTGGATGATATCTTTATGAATGCAGTATACGCTGAGTATACAAAACATTAGGAACACCTGCTCTTTCCACGACAGACTGACCAGGTGAAGCTATGATCCCTTATTGATGTCACCTGTTAAATCCACTTCAACCAGTGTAGATGAAGAGGAGACATGTTACAGAACGATTTTTAAGCCTTGAGACATTGTGTATGTTGCCTTTCAGAGGGTGAATGGGCCAGACAAAAGATTGAAGTGCCTTTTAAAAATGGGGTACGGTAGTAGGTGCCAGGTCCACCGGTTTGAGTGTGTCAAGAACTACAACGCTGCTGGGTTTTTCACACTCAACAGTTTCCCGTGTGTATATTGAATTGTCCACCACCCAAAGCACATCCAGCAAACTTGACAACTGTGGAAAGCATTGGAGTCAACATGAGCCAGCATCCCTGTGGAACGCTTTCAACACCTTGTAGAGTCCATGCCCCGACAAACTGAGGCTGTTCTGAGGGCAAAAGTGGGTGCAACTCAATATTAGGGAAGTGTTCCTAATGTTTTGTACACTCGGTGTATGTCGATGTTCTGAAGTTCTTGTAAAATATCTGTTAAATATTGACTGTGTTCCTGTTTTTCTCTTCATTCCTCTTAGATGCATCTCTTCTGGTGGATCACCCACATCTTTCTATCCCTACCTTCTCTCCTCTCTCTTGTCCAATCCCTCACGTGCGACCAGGAGACACAGTATGCTTGGCCACAATCAGTGAGCCAATGGTGCTGCAACAAGTGTCCACCAGGTAAGCCATTTGAAAAATACTTTTATCAGGTGTGTGTGTGTGTGCATGTGTAATTTAATGTGTTGCCCTTTACAGGTCAGCATATGGTGGGACGCTGCACCGGTCAGAACAGCCCTACCCAGTGTGCTGACTGCACCAGCGGCTACTACTCAGACAGCTACAACTTCGACATAAGCTGCACATCCTGCGATGGCTGCAGCATGAGTGGTGAGTGTGTGTGTGTGTGTGTCTACACATTTCCAGCAACCTATGATTGGCACTGATGCTTGTCTTGTCTGTCTGTCTGTCTAAAACTGTTACTCACCTGTTTTTCTAAGTCATAGTTATGAAGGACCTTACAGATGAAAACACATAACCTGCTAGGGATTTCCCCCTTCACTGTACCATGGTGGGACAGTCAGAGAGAGAGGGGGAAGGGGAGGGGGGCACTGAGAAACACTGACTCACCCACCCAGGATGGGGGGGACAATGGGAGGGGTTAGTGGTAGACAGATATCATCTCACCGGTGGAAATAACCTTTTTACTTTAGAGATAAACATTGGAAAGTGCAGCTGACAGAACATTTTCATTACATATTGTCATTGAGTGTAGTGGGGGACAAAAATAGAGATGAACTATTTTTTAAACAGAGGGTAAAGACAGAGGTGAGAGGTTTGAGAGTAGCCACAGACTCAGTGAACACATTTTAACTGTCATTCACTCTAATCAAATGGCTGGTGTGTGTGTGTGTGTGTGTGTGTGTGTGTGTGTGTGAAGGGTGGGGTCAGACGGTAATATACACTTCAGTTCGTTGTGAGTCAAAAGCTGATTCAACAATGTCCTATGAGTCATTTTGAAGATGAGTTATTTCATCATATTCAGGCATGATTTCAGATTGTGTTTGACTACGTGACAAAAACACTATGTTAAAGTCAGTATACATGAAGGCACACAGAGAAATAGACAACCTATGACTTGTGTTCCGTTACAGAGCTGCAGTATGTATCCCGCTGTTCCACCAAGCAGAATGATGTGTGCAGCTGTAAACCAGGCTACCGCTGCAGAGGCAATGGCACCTGTCTGGACTGTGAGGAGATCCCCAGCCCGAACACACCCAAACTCATACCGACACCTCCCATCATGCCAGCTACAGTGTCCAACCACTCGGTGTCTGGTATGCATAATCATAGACCTAAGCCTGTCACCAAAGCTGGTACTGGGCCCATCACAAAACCAAACCAAGGTAAACTACAATACAATGGATATAAATGATGAAAATGGCCTGAAAGTGTTCAAAGTGACATGTAAAAATGCCATGAGAGCTACATAGTTCTCTCTCTCTCACACAAAACAATTCCGGTGTTCATGTGTACGGCCCTGACCACTCTCTCCACTCCTTCCTCTCTCTCTCATACACACACAAACAGATGATAGCAAGTGGCTTCCGGTGTGTGTGTCTGCAGTGTGTGTGTGTCTACTGCTCACCTGCCTTGTTGCCATCTCAAAGCTCAAACCTGTTCTGCGATGGATTGGTTCAACAAACAGTAAGTCCACGTCACTCTTGATCTGTCCTGTAGTTCTTTTGAACACAATACATATGCACGCACATTTGACCTAACCCTCATCTTATTGGTCCATCAGGCTTCTGGTCTCCCAAAAAGACTACTCCAGCGAATCAGAGCACAGCGGAAGAGGAAGTGCCCATGCCGGTCCAGGAAGTGTGTGGAAAGCCAGAGCTGCTACTGGACGTATGATGGAGGAAGTGGGTGTCGAAGGAGAGGATGAGAACTCACAAGCGAGCTGGGAGACCCGGGAGACAAACAGACTACCTCACATTCCCATTGAAGTTAAACTAACCTGAAGGCTTGTCAGGCTGCTTTATTGTTTTAATGCAGTGGCTTCTGTTCTAGGACTTTCAGAAAGGACAAGAAAATAGGACAAAAAGACACTTTGAAGTATGAAGACACAGGCTAAAGATGAGAGAGGGAGTGGGAGTCTGTGACTGAGAAAGAGCGGAGAGTGAGAGTGAGAAACGAAGAGTGAACAAGAGAGACAGAGAGAGACAGACACACACACAATCATTTGTGTGCTGAGTACATGTACTGTACATGTTTATGTTGAAGATGTTTTACACCTTCATTACAATTATGCTTTTTGCTGTATCTATGCTTTATGCCAGTGTTTACTCTTACATAGTAGTGGCTGTTTAAAACATACAGTGCTGTATTTTAAATAAAGAACAGAATCACAAATGTTACAGGCCTACTGTAATGTCATACAATCGCCCCATCACCTGTATTCATTGAACAATTATATTTAATATTTTGCATTGAAGTTGTGAAAAAACAGTTCAAGGTGCCACATGAAAACAGAAAAAAACAGTTTGTAGCAGTTGAGACTGAAAGCTTTTTACACAGTTCAATAAAAGGAGAGCAAGTGGATGTGTACATGACCACCATAGTGAGATGTCTAGATCTGTCTAGGTCTAGGACAGGAAATAATGGCCTTTCTAGAGTTTCGGGATTCACCGGTGTTCTTCTGAGAGTAAGGGCTCCATTCAATCTGTATCTCAGAAGTTCAGCTTTACAGCCTGATAGAAATGTAAAGGCAATGTTCTCGCATCAGTGGAGACTGCATTCACGTTAAACACTGCATATGTCGGCTCAATCAAAAATTACCTTTACATTTCTATCAAGCAATCTGTAACGCTTCAGTGATACAGACTGAATAGAGCCAAAGGTAGATGTTGTCCCTTACCACTGATCCAGGGTCAGACCAGTCTTAATCCTCCTTATGATTAACATTAGGATGTAGGGTTGGCTAAACTGATCCTAGAAGGGAAGCTTTCACTTGGTGCGTCCTCTGTCCTCAATCCCCCTCCCCTCAATGCACCTCCTCCTTGGAAACATGACTGTCCTTCCCTTGTTCCTGTGAAGGGAAGAATACACAGTCCATCTCCCCATCCCTTTCCTCCTGGGATAGATGGATGTTAGGGGAGGGTGTGGGGTGGGCCGGACATCCTTCCTCATCCCTCTCTTTCTGCCCTCTCTCTTCCGTCCCTCCAACCATACCAGTGAATTGGTTGAGTAAACTGAAGATGACTGTTCCAGCATAGTGGACATGGACTGGGCCTGAGAGAGACACAGACAGAGAGAAAGTGATATTAGATTCTATATTCATCATCAGCCTTATTCACTATGGATCTTGAAACTAATCAACTTCCCATGCTAATTCCACATGGACTTCAAAGCATCATCTATACAAAACTCCAAGTTAAACGACTGATGTGCATCTATAGGAAAAACCACAAGAGTAACTAAACCATATTTAGATTATTTTTTTAAATCAAGATCTTGGGGTCAAAATAATTATTTGTATGTATCTGTAGTACCCATATTTGCTGCTGTAATAGGTGGTGGATCCACTGCCTGGTGCTTAATACTGGGCTGTGTCTCTCTGGCACGGTGCTGAGGAGTTGGCTCTTTGGTCTTGTTAGGCGACGCTTCTCTTACTCCCTTCATAAGAGCACAGAAATTCACCAGAAATCCAGAGTTATTGGAATACACAATTGTCAACAATGCCTATTTAGGATTTAGGTCAGGTACACATGAATGACAATGTAAACATTACACACACAATGTAGTAAGTTACCGTAGGTATTACACATACCTTGTTACAGAACTTGAGAGCTGGAAAATAACAGACACAAATCTATTAGTCAACCCAGCAAACGGATGGTAAGCCACTCATGGGTATTTCATCGATGAATCATCTATGACTGGCAATGTTTTCTCATCTTACTCTGCATTTTAATGCTTTCTAGGTACATGTAGACACTAGAAACTGGTAAGTAGGTCTGGACAGAGAGAGTGTTGCAATCTTTTAATGAAATTACATTCACAAGAAGCTACATTTGTCTCCCGGTGCAGACCTATCCTGAGATCTGACATCACCGTCTAATACTTCCTCATCTCATTCTAGTGTCCAGAAAGAGAGAGACAATGATCTAACTACAGTTGAGACTGAACAGAGGAACACTGCCTTACCTTGTTTGAAACAGGCTTCATCTCCTGGGCGACGGATACATAACAGAATGATAACGGCTAGGATTCCAATGACCACCATAGGACACAAAATGGCTGCCAAGTGTTTGCTGGTGTCAGCTGGTGGGGAAAGGAGATGGAGAAACTACTGTATCTGTATCTTCTCACAGTTTCAATATATTCTGACTGTAATGAAAATAACTGATGGACACACACATACACACACACTCGTACTCACACTCACCTGTGGTGTGATGAGTGGCGTTGCCTGCTTGTGAGACTGGTGATCGTGGAGTGTCACAGCTGGGTGAGACAGAGGTAAAGGACACATCATGTAACATATCCATACACATTCACAGACTGACAACACTGAAGTGGGGCCAGTGAGCTGAGAAATGTATTTAATATCTCAAATATCCATTACCACTAATATATCTGACAATTCTTTGATACCAGATCTTCTGGTTGTATGAAGGTTATATAGCATAAAATACCAACTTTGCCAGAAGTGGCCCTCCTGGCAGGAGAAGGCTTCAACCAGAGCCTGTTTATCTGTCTGGTTCCAGTATGTGAGAGTATGTGACAGTAGGGAGGATAAAAAAGGATAAAGGCTCACTTGGGAGGTTGACAGCGTCCAGCGGGAGAGGAAGTCCTGCTGTGTTCAGAGGAAGTTCCTGTCTGGTTGTTTCTGATGCCCACTACTGTAATCAGAGCAGAGTGCACACAGGCAGGAAAACATCAACATCTATCCACAGTCAAACACACTGATTCAATACCCAGAACCTGGCAAGAATACAACACAGTGAAGGAAGACAGGCATAAGAGAAGGCCAGTGAGCAACACACATACACACACCATCGCTAGGTGGCAGGGGAGGTGGGGGCAGCTGAGGGATCTTCTCACAGTCTCTACAGTTTCCTGTCTGGTCGTCTTTGTCGGTGCAGGTAAAACCAGCCTCACAGCGACATCTAGCGTTCGATACAAAAGTACACGGCTCATCCTCCACCAGGTGCAAATCTGACACACACACACACACACACACACACACACACACACACACACACACACACACACACACACACACACACACACACACACACACACACACACACACACACCACAGCCAGAACAAAAAGGTTAGTACAGCTATTACATGGTAATAAATAGTGTCCATACTGTAGACATACCTTTATTACTTTTGGTAAGAAATGACATGTATGGCATATGGAAATCATAAGAAGGCAGTTTATGGAGATAGGTGGGATGGACAGAGTAGCTGAGGGGTGGGTTTATGGAGATAGGTGGGATGGACAGAGTAGCTGAGGGGTGGGTTTATGGAGATAGGTGGGATGGACAGAGTAGCTGAGGGGTGGGTTTATGGAGATAGGTGGGATGGACAGAGTAGCTGAGAGGGTAGGTTTATGGAGATAGGTGGGATTGACAGAGTAGCTGAGGGGTGGGTTTATGGAGATAGGTGGGATGGACAGAGTAGCTGAGGGGTGGGTTTATGGAGATAGGTGGGATGGACAGAGTAGCTGAGGGGTGGGTTTATGGAGATAGGTGGGATGGACAGAGTAGCTGAGAGGGTAGGTTTATGGAGATAGGTGGGATTGACAGAGTAGCTGAGGGGTGGGTTTAAAAACTCATGTTCTTTAATAGTTATGACTGAAAACATGATGCATTAGTACTATCTAGATCTAATGTATATCAAAATACCAATTTACTTTATTCCTGCTATGTAACCACTGCAAAAGTATATATATAAAAAAATGCCATGTATGTAAAATGTGTGTAGAATGTACAGTGAATTCAGAAAGTATTCAGACCCCTTGACTTTTTCCACATTTTGGTACATCACAGTCTTATTCTAAATGGATTAAAGAAAACATTTTCCTCATCAATCTACACACAATACCCCACAATGACAAAGCCAAAACAGGTTTTTAGAAATGTGCATCCTGTTTCCATTGATCATCCTTGAGATGTTTCTACAACCTGTGGTAAATTCAATTGACTGGACATAATTTGGAAAGGCACACACCTGTCTATATAAAGTCCCACAGTTGACAGTGCATGTCAGAGCAAAAACCAAGCCATGAGTTCGAAGGAATTGTATGTAGAGCTCCATGACAGGATTGTGTCGAGGCACAGATCTGGGGAAGGGTACCAAAACATTTCTGCAGCATTGAAGGTCCCCAAGAACACAGTGGCCTCCAACATTCTTAAATGGAAGAAGTTTGGAACCACCAACACTCTTCCTAAAACAGAGCAATCAGGGGAGAAGGTCCTTGGTCAGGGAGGTGACCAAGAACCCGATGGTCACTCTGACAGAGCTTCAGAGCTCCTCTGTGGCAATGGGAGAACCTTCCAGAAGGACAACCATCTCTTCAGCACTCCACCAATCAGGCCTTTATGGTAGAGTGGCCAGATGGAAGCCACTCCTCAGTAAAAGGCACATGACAGCCCGCTTGGAGTTTGCCAAAAGGCAATTAAAGGATTCTCAGACCATGAGAAGATTCTCTGGTCTGATGAAACCAAGATTGAACTCTTTGGCATGAATGCCAAGCGTCACGTCTGGAGGAAACTTGACACCATCCCTACGGTGAAGCATGGTGGTGGCAGCATCATGCTGTGGGGATGTTTTTCAGCGGTAGGGACTGGGAGACTAGTCAGGATCGAGGGAAAGATGAACGGAGCAAAGAACAGCAACATCCTTGATGAAAACCTGCCCCAGAGAGCTCAGGACCTCAGACTGGGGTGAAGGTTTACCTTCCAACAGGACAACGACCCTAGTCACACTGCCAAGACAACGCAGGAGTGGCTTCGGGACAAGTCTTGAGTGGCGCAGCCAGAGCCCGAACTTGAACCCGATCGAACATCTCTGGAGAGACCTGAAAATAGCTGTGCAGCGACACTCCCCATCCAAACTGACAGAGCTTGAGGGGATCTGCAGAAAAGAATGGGAGAAACTAAACAAATACAGGTGTGCCAAGCTTGTAGCGTCATACCCAAGAAGACTCGAGGCTGTAATCACTGCCAAAGGTGCTTCAATAAACTACTGAGTGAAGGGTCAGAATATTTATGTAAATGTGATATTTCATTTTTTATTTTTAATAAATTTGCCAAAATTTCATAAAAACTGTTTTTGCTTTGTCATTATGGGGTATTGTGTGTAGATTGATGAGGGAAAAAAACTATTTAATACATTTTAGAATAAAACTGTAACATAACAGTGGATAAAGTCAAGGGGTTTGAATACTTTCCGAATGCACTGTACATACACTACCGTTCAAAAGTTTGGGGTCACTTAGAAATGTCCTTGTTTGTGAAAGAAAAGCAATTTTTTTTGTCCATTAAAATAATACAGTGTAGACATTGTTAATGTTGTAAATGACTATTGTATATAGCTGGAAACGGCTGATTTTTAACGGAATATCTACATAGGCGTACAGAGGCCCATTATCAGCAACCATCACTCCTGTGTTCCAATGGCATGTTGTGTTAGCTAATCCAAGTTTATCATTTTAAAAGGCTAACTGATCATTAGAAAACCCTTTTGCAATTATGTTAGCACAGCTGAAAACTGTTGTTCTGATTAAAGAACCAATAAAACTGGCCTTCTTTAGACTAGTTGAGTATCT
Organism: Salmo trutta; assembly: GCF_901001165.1. Taxonomy (NCBI): domain Eukaryota; kingdom Metazoa; phylum Chordata; class Actinopteri; order Salmoniformes; family Salmonidae; genus Salmo; species Salmo trutta. The sequence goes on along the minus strand of NC_042993.1, from coordinate 9,436,680 downwards.
GGAGCATGAGCATTTGTGGGTTCGATTACAGGCTCAAAATGGCCCCAAAAAACACAAAAAAATTACAGTGATTTACAAACAATATACAGAAGTATTTCCCATGAAATAAAGATGTTACATTGCTCTGTGAATGAGTTGTGTTCGTGTTTATGTACCACGTTTGCAGTCTTTGAAACAGGAATGACAACTGGACTCTGCATTCAATCGTGTTGTGTAGGAACCATCTCGACAGGGAGAGCACTCTGAACAGGACTTCTGATAATGACCTGAGAGAGAGAGGGGAGGTGAAACATATTAAATCAGTTTATTGGTCGCATACACAGTTTAGCAGATGTTATAGCGGGTGCAGTGAAAATGCTTGTGTTACTAGCTCTTAACAACGCAGTAAAATGTCAAACAAGTACACAAATAATTTAAGTGTTGTTTTTTATAAGAATTCAAGCACATCGGGACGAATCCAATCAACAACCCGAATACAATCAATTTTTTTTATTACCTTTATTTAACTAGGCAAGTCAGTTAAGAACAAATTCTTATTTTCAATGACGGCCAAGGAACAGTGGGTTAACTGCCTGTTCAGGGGCAGAACGACAGATTTGTACCTTGTCAGCTCAGGGATTCGATCTTGTAAGCTTTTGGTTACTAGTCCAACACTCTAACCACTAGGTTCCCCTGCCGCCCCGCCCCATCTATGCGTATGTACAGTACACTGGAAGAATTTGCACAAGATATACTAAGAATGATATGTACAGCAGTAGATATATTAAAATGAGCTATGTTGGGAATACAGGATTTAAATACTCAGTGTGAAACAGGAAGTGTCCAGTGGTTCAACATCTGTAAGACATGGGACAGCAGATATAGAGTAAAGGAAATAAAGTCAGGGAAAAATATAGGGAAATGGGGTGATAGAGAGAATGAGGTAGAAAGAGAGGAGCGAGGAGAGAGTGAAGAGACATGGGAAGTCAAGACATAAGAGAGCACTACAATAACAATACAAACTGATGGACGCTGCAGTTTATAAATGTCCTGTAGTAGGCTACATGAGTAGTGGATGTCAGAACATTATGCTAACTCTTTTAGACACATCGGCACACACACATTCAGGTAACGTTTTAGTTGCTGACTGAGAAGAGAGGAGCATAGCGGCAGAGAGCAGAGAATAACAGGAAGAGATGGAGCGCACAGAGCAAGAGCCTGTTGGCCTAGTCTGCATACCAATGAAGGATGTGGTCATAGCACAGAGCTCCACTTCTCATCATGAGAGAGAAACTATCTCATAGTTTCCTCATGATTCCTAAGAACCTATGCGCACTCACACACATTCTGAAACGATCTGCCTCACTGTTAATGTAAAAAATGGTTGATTGTAAGATGATGAGGAGATGAGGGAAGAAAAACAAGGGAACAATAAATCAAATAAAGGGCATTTCTTTCTCACCTGGTGGACACAGTCTGCATTGTCTCCCTCCATCCATGTAATAGTTCTCTATAGTCTGACAACACACAACACGAACACAGTCTCATGAGGCCTACTGTCATAATGTTGTAACAGATGTCAAACGTTCTAACAGCTTTCATAAGCAGTCATAACAAATAATAAGAACGGACATAAAAGGGGTAAAATGGTTACCAGAGGATATGAGACTGCTAGGTGTGCAGACATCATTAGCACAGCCACAAATAACTGTTCCATCACCATTCTATAAACAATGTTAAATCATTAACAATTTGTCATTTGAGTTCATTCAGTAACATTTCTAAATAGGTATTAAAAAGTACACACAACAAATAATGCCGGAAGATGCTACAAGGTTAAAAAATCTGTATGTTTATCACAATTTGATGGTGACTGCACTAACTTCTAGCTTTGAGCCTCATTTCAGTTCAAAATATATCAGTGTAGAAACCTGTGTTCAAACCAACACATAAGATAATGTAGTCTTACCTTTTGCACTGTAGAGACCACACCAAATGCCAAGTATTTGTTGTCTACAACTTCAACTCCCCCCCCCAACTATTATTCTTTAAGGTGTGTCTCTCTCTTCTCTACCCATCCTTTGCGTCATTATTTCCTTCACCTGTGACATCTTCCTCTCTTCCTGTCTCTCCCGCCCACTGTGTACTGACAGTGATGTTGTGGTGTATTTATAAGCTAGAGACAGACAGGCAGACAAGACAGGCATGTCAGCAGGGTGACTAACGCCTCTGAACCAAAGTCTCATCATTTTCGCCACATACTTTAAGATGTGAAAGACAGTTTGTCACAAACATTTTATCTCGCTGTCCTCGTAAAGTTAGCTTATCAGGCAGGTGGAGTTCAGGAAGCACAGACACACATAGCAGCCAATGCAAATGGAATTGTAGCATAAACTCACCAAATCCACACAAAAAAAACACACACACAATCATATTGCTCAGCTGTATCTTTTATTCTTCATTCCATCTCTCTGTCAGTACACAGAGCTCAGCGTTGAACTCTCTGTCAGTACACCGAGCTCTGCGTTGAACTCTCTGTCAGTACACAGAGCTCAGCGTTGACCTCTCTGTCAGTACACAGAGCTCAGCGTTGAACTCTCTGTCAGTACACAGAGCTCTGCGTTGAACTCTCTGTCAGTACACAGAGCTCAGCGTTGAACTCTCTGTCAGTACACAGAGCTCAGAGTTGAACTCTCTGTCAGTACACAGAGCTCTGCGTTGAACTCTCTGTCAGTACACAGAGCTCAGCGTTGAACTCTCTGTCAGTACACAGAGCTCAGCGTTGAACTCTCTATCAGTACACAGAGCTCAGCGTTGAACTCTCTGTCAGTACACAGAGCTCTACGTTGAACTCTCTGTCAGTACACAGAGCTCTGCGTTGAACTCTCTGTCAGTACACAGAGCTCTGCGTTGAACTCTCTGTCAGTACACAGAGCTCTGCGTTGAACTCTCTGTCAGTACACAGAGCTCTGCGTTGAACTCTCTGTCAGTACACAGAGCTCTGCGTTGAACTCTCTGTCAGTACACAGAGCTCTGCGTTGAACTCTCTGTCAGTACACAGAGCTCAGAGTTGAACTCTCTGTCAGTACACAGAGCTCAGAGTTGAACTCTCTGTCAGTACACAGAGCTCAGAGTTGAAGCACACATGTTCAAGGGGACAGTCCAGTTTCACAGAACTCACACCTCACCAAAACAAAGACCAAGGCCTGATTTACCAAGCAGTGCAATGTTTACACTTGCTTTTTTCGGAGGGAATTCTAAGATGAGATACAAAGCTAGAAACAGAAAACAGACTTTACTTGTCCCTTGACCCTTTGTTCTATGACTCGTTCCCTTCTGAACAGAGCAGGTGTAAACATGGCACTGGTGCAGATGCTTAGTAAATGAGGCCCTGGTGATTCCTAACAGTCTTCTCATTGACAACTCAGTCTATTCACCTGCATGCTAGCCTACCCAGGCCAGATGGAATTAGTTGATGGTGAAATATATGGACCAGAGAATACACTGGCCCTCACAGAGCAAGAGCATTGGCTCCTGGTCTATGAGAAATATTAAGGACCAATCAAGTATCTCCATCCACATTAAAAGTTCAGCTATGTGCCAAATCCTGGAACCTGACACTAAAGTATTTTTGACTGTGTACCTCCTTGCATTGCCAGTGTTTAAACATACAATATATCCAACATAGCGTTTTCCTTTAATGCATACAATATCATAGCAATCATACCATCATTATGTTAAAGCATTTGAGTAGTAATCTTTTTTTTTTTTTTTTACACTTTGGTACCATTTTTAAAAAGAATTTACTTTGTAATCACATACACTCATGAAGAAAGTGGATTATTGAAGGAATATTAGAGAGATTATTGTACATCTTTGATTTACATATATACAGTATTTCAAGGCGATTTACAGACATTTGTAGAGATGGGAATCCAGTCAGCAGAACACATCCCTGTATTGGTCCCTACCACTCTAGTTTACAATGATTCAGTTATACAGTTAGCCTTCAGTTCAGTTGTGAAGAGGATATGAATTGGTCTATTGTCAGACAGACACCGGAAGACAGTGTGCATTTTGGGACTAATGTATTCTTCATGTTGTAAGTGAACCAGTAAAACTCTTTTTAAAAACCAAGGACATTAGAACACTCTCCTAAACTTACACGCTGACTCATGCATACATACTGCAGAGACTCAGTCTCTCTGTGCGTGTAGTAAAATATACAAAGAAAAAAAAAAACAGTACATATTCTCACACTATTTCTCCGCTGCCTTCTATTCTCCATTTTAATCTCCAGTTCTGGCCAAAGGGCAGGAACGCTAGGGCAGGAGTTTTACTGGCCATATGACCCGAGCAGAAAAAACCCAAGCATTATAGCATAGGACCCTCAAACTCAACTCTGGACCTCAAAGCCAGTTCCACTGCATGTTTTCATTGTTCCCCTCTAATCAGGGACTGATTTAGACCTGGGACACCAGGTGGGTGCAATTAGTAAATCAGGTAGAACAGAAAACCAGCAGGCTCCGGACCTCGTAGGGTCAGAGTTGAATACCCCGGTCTAGGACCTAGGTCATGTGGTCAGGAGAAACTCCAAGCCCAAGGAATGGCATACCCAATACATAGTTTAAGACATGCATATCATTTTTTCATGGTTCCAAAACCTGTTCTTCACAACCTATATAATCGTTCAGAGAAAGCCTTGGAAACCCTTCTAGAATACTAGAATATTGAGGTGTGACCAGCAGCCTGCACCTGATTCAACAACTTCCTCATCAAACAAGAAAAAGAAAGAAACACAAATGAAATGAACTAAACTGAAGCCTCCATTTGGTTGTTGATAAAGAGATATTATTTGTGAAGGAATCCTTGGGTTCTATTAGTGAGTTATTAAATATTGTTTATCTGAGGTAAGAGGGTGTTTTATACTCAAAGTAATGCATCTTTAAATGTCAAGGAAGAGGAACAAAAATGTATTGTACATCTACATTCTACTGAATAATAGCATAGTGTATGTTGAATTAACAGAGAGGAAATCTACTCCTAAGCTCTAACAATTTCACTATTTCACCACATCTACAAATATGAAGTGACAAGTGGAGAAAATAAAACAAGTTTTCCTTCAATAATTGTTTACATTCGTGACGTCTACGAATTCGAATTATTACAGACGTAGAATCTTAATTTGAGCCAGTTTGCTACAGCAGGAAAAAATTCTGCAGCAACAGGAAATGTGATTTATTATGTGGTTTTATAATTAATAGCCAATTTTGTAGGGGTTGATGCATTTTTCATTACGGAAATCAAGTCTGAAATTTCAGAGTGGAAATTACAAACTTTAGAAGTGATCAAATTAAGATCCTACATCTGTACATGTCATTCTTATTCTTCTGTTACATTTAATACTGATATTACTGCTGTTACTGCTGTATTATTGAATATACATATTTGCTTTGCTCTTTCTTAATAAACGGCTAACTGTTATGCTCAAAAATAGGTTAGGTCATATCAAGTACCGTGTCAGATAGATTTTCAGCATCAGTATTTAGTGCTTCTATAACAATGTCTCAGCAATATTTCTCAAAGTTCATTCAGACTGCTTGTTTTCAGTTGCTTTGACACTCAAGTAGCAAACATAAATTATCTCAGCAGGTCATCAATCTATCCATGGATTCATTAATCTGTCCATCTATCTATCCGTACTGTACATTCATCTGTCTGTCTATCTACTTGTCATCTAGGCTCTCTAACTGTAGTAACAGCTCCACCCATCTATCGTGTTCTATTGTAGACCTAGTTATCTGTAGACATTCTGTCTTTTATAGCCTGTTCATCAATCTTCCGTTTCTCTCTGATACAATACTACTGATGCATTTGAGTCCTTACCAACCAGATCAGACTACAGCACATAGAAATAGAGAGCACAGAACAGATACACAGATCTCTCCTATCTAACTTCTCATAGCCTAGCCTACCTATCTCCCTGCTAGAGGACAGAGTAGCAGGGTCTTCCTCTGCTCTCTGCTGCTGGAAACTAAACAAAACATTAGTATACATTAGACAGCTCGTAGGTATAATAACACTTGGGTGTCAATGCCCTTTGTCATATGTATCCCTCTCACTGTGTCAGTGACAGAGAGACACAGAGAGCAGGGCAAGGCCCCAGAGCTGACATCAGATCAGCTTTAACAGAGTATTTACACTATTCACACTGCACTACCACATATAGGGCCGACACAGAGCCTATGGCTAGCCTGGTCCAAGATCAGTATGTGCTCTAGCGAACTTTTCTCACCATAGTTGCCATGCCAAAAGTCAAAGTACCTGATAGAAGTGGATCAGTGGTAGAGATGGCCTCTCTGGAGTCACATAGAAAAGCATATGGCATGACAACGATAGTTAGAGGAGTTGACTAAAGCCCATATACAGATCTGGAACCAGGCTAGGCTATGGTCATCACTAGTTTACACAACCACAAAGTCATAAACCCTTCCTATTTCTACAATTTATCTTCTTAAAATCTGACCCTAAACTTAACCACACTGCTAACCTTCTGCCTAACCCTAACCTTAAATTAAGACCAAAAAGCACATTTTTATTTTCATGAAATATTACGATATAGCCAATTTTAACTTTGTGGCTGTGTAATCTAGTGGAAACCCTAGGCTACGGCTGCATTCTAAAACAAAAATCTCTGCTCTCTCGCTCTCCCCCTCTCTCCTCTTGTTGACTCTGGTTACAGTCTCCTATTTACTTTACTCCACACAGTAAAATGGTATTACATTATAATTACAATAAAACTACTTTTGGGGTTCTTTGGGATTCAGTGAAACAAGCACCACTATGTAACATTTAGTACCAGGTAGTTACCAATTGTGTTGAAGAAAGAACAGAATGTTACACAATATTATCCAATAATTCCTTAGTAAATAGCAGGTAAGTGAAACAGGACGGTAAAATAATGTTACCTTGACACCCTGTCTGGTGTCAACAAAAGGGCAGAGAATCGAGCAGGCTTTTGTTTCAAAATGTGACTCATGAGTTCAGAATCACACACAGGGGATATCAGTGACGCCATCGGAGTGACTGCATCTTAGAGTTTAGTTTACTATTTGACTTTTTTCTAGTTTTCATTGATACGTATGAATGAAGTGTTGATGTCTTGATAAAATGAGTGATTTGATATTATTTTAGTCGGTTTGAATAACTATGATACAGTACAGTATATTTCTGTTTTGTTGCTAATAAAGTGATACATCTAGAGTTTCTCTCTCTTGCCAACTGGGCTTTGCTTTGTACATTTTCTCTGGCTATCTACTCCGATTTCAGAGCACTCTCAGAGCATTCTCATCTGATGAATTTACTAACGCTCAAAACCCATTGAATATGGCCGGTGTCAGTAAAGGTAGGCAAAAAAGCGTAATAAAATTATTGCCAGCATCACAGCTACAGTCACCAACGCCCTGGATAACATAAACATCCTAAACAGCTCTGCTAGGGAGAGGAAAATGGTCAGAGTGAGGTGTTCTCTCATTTGTATCTGGAAGTAGTTAACTAGCAAGGTAGCCAACTTTAGCCAGTTAGCTTGGGTGTTTGACTGCTGTTGCGAGGTCAGAACGCTCGGATCAACCCTACTACTCGGACAGAGCGTCCAGCATGCGCTCCGAACGCTCCGAGAGCGAAACACTCAGAATTTACTAACTGACAATCTGACAACGCTTTAAATTTACGAACGCCCAGAGCGCACTCTGGCACTCCAGTGAATTTACGAACACACCCTAAGGCTTATATTTACTGTGTTATACTTCTAGATGAGTTTGACTGAGTCTGAAAACAACCCTCATAATGTTGCAACAAACAGGACAGCACACTGTTAGAATGATCTGCTATGCTAGCCTGACATGAATGTATTGGTGTGTGTTGGTGTGTGCGGTGTGTTTATCATTATGGCTGCGTGGAAATGGATCATGCTATAGGAGAGTTATTACCATGGTTCTCTGTAGTACCAACAACTACCTTAAGAGTACACGCTAGCCTACAACTCATATGAGTTCATTCAAATATTGCTCATACTTTTTCTATGAGGTATTCTCAATTCAAGTTGTGTATTTCAATCCATTACCTTGTTACCTTTGCTCTGCTAAACAGTGGAGTCTTATGTACAGACTTCCATGGTGCTAGTAATACCACTTCCCAGTAGAGGGGACTAAAAGCTGATGGAAACACACAACACTACACCGTCGCTAAAACAGATAGATCTGACACTTTCCTATACTGAGGCTTGTGAATGAAGATAGCTTGAAGAAAATTAAAAAATGACTAACAAACATCTAGTGATTAGAATGTAAACATGGCGTTGCTATAGTGACGGCGGAGTGTTGAGTGGTGCTGTGGTTGGATGGAATGAAGGTCATGTGATGGAGGTGGTCTTGATAGGTCATGATCTGGGAGGAGAGTTGGAGAGAGGTGGTGGCGCTGTTGTCCCTTCCTTCTCTGCCTGGTCAACGCTCTCCTCACCAGCCACAGGACAGCCAGGCTTACTATAAAGAGAGCGAGCATGAGAGCGAGAGAAAGAGAGAAAGAGAAAGAGCAAGGGAGAAAGAGAGGTTGAGACAGAGAGAGAAAGAGAGGCAGAGACAGAGAGAGAGAGAGAGGCAGAGACAGAGAGAGAAAGAGAGGCAGAGACAGAGAGAAAGAGAGGTAGAGAGAGAGAGAAAGAGAGGTAGAGACAGCGAGAGAAAGAGAGAAGGAGTGAGAAAGAGAGGTAGAGACAGAGAGAGAAAGAGAGGCAGAGACAGAGAGAGAAAGAGAGGTAGAGAGAGAGAGAGAGAGAAAGAGAGGTAGAGAGAGAAAGAGAGAAGGAGTGAGAAAGAGAGGTAGAGACAGAGAGAGAAAGAGAGAAGGAGAGAGAAAGAGAGGTAGAGACAGAGAGAAAGAGAGCGAAAGAGAGGTAGAGACAGAGAGAGAAAGAGAGAAAAAGAGAAGTAGAGACAGAGAGAGACAGAGAAAGAAAGAGAGAGGGAGAAGATCATTTCTGGGGGAATGCATAATTTAGACAATAACAGGTATACAGTAGGCACAAGAATGCGTTTAAGACTTGGTCAAAGAAAATGTACAGATTACTGCAAACTACTGTAAGTCATTAAAAGTGAGCCAAAAAGAAACCATGAGAGAGAGAAGTGAATGCCGGTGGCAGAGAGTGAGGGAGTGAGTGTACCTGTCCCCACTCTGGGTGATGAGTCTCCTGCAGGTCTCCATCTGTACATCCAGGCCTCTCTTCATAGAACACATCTCCATGTATTCATGTAGGTGACGGTTCATATCACTCTTAGCTGTAGCCAAGTCATACTGGGGAGAAACACATCACTATTAGCTGTAGCCGAGTCATACTGGGGAGAAACACATCACTCTTAGCTGTAGCCGAGTCATACTGGGGAGAAACACATCACTCTTAGCTGTAGCTGAGTCATACTGGGGAGAAACACATCACTCTTAGCTGTAGCCAAGTCATACTGGGGAGAAACACATCACTCTTAGCTGTAGCTGAGTCATACTGGGGAGAAACACATCACTCTTAGCTGTAGCCAAGTCATACTGGGGAGAAACACATCACTATTAGCTGTAGCTGAGTCATACTGGGGAGAAACACATCACTCTTAGCTGTAGCTGAGTCATACTGGGGAGAAACACATCACTCTTAGCTGTAGCCGAGTCATACTGGGGAGAAACACATCACTCTTAGCTGTAGCCGAGTCATACTGGGGAGAAACACATCACTCTTAGCTGTAGCTGAGTCATACTGGGGAGAAACACATCACTATTAGCTGTAGCCGAGTCATACTGGGGAGAAACACATCACTCTTAGCTGTAGCCGAGTCATACTGGGGAGAAACACATCACTCTTAGCTGTAGCCGAGTCATATTGGGGTGAAACATATCACTCTTAGCTGTAGCCGAGTCATACTTGCGAGAAACACATCACTCTTAGCTGTAGCCGAGTCATACTGGGGAGAAACACATCACTCTTAGCTGTAGCCGAGTCATACTGGGGAGAAACACATCACTCTTAGCTGTAGCTGAGTCATACTGGGGAGAAACACATCACTCTTAGCTGTAGCCGAGTCATACTGGGGAGAAACACATCACTCTTAGCTGTAGCTGAGTCATACTGGGGAGAAACACATCACTCTTAGCTGTAGCCGAGTCATACTGGGGAGAAACACATCACTCTTAGCTGTAGCTGAGTCATACTGGGGAGAAACACATCACTCTTAGCTGTAGCCGAGTCATACTGGGGAGAAACACATCACTCTTAGCTGTAGCCGAGTCATACTGGGGAGAAACACATCACTCTTAGCTGTAGCTGAGTCATACTGGGGAGAAACACATCACTCTTAGCTGTAGCCGAGTCATACTGGGGAGAAACACATCACTCTTAGCTGTAGCCGAGTCATACTGGGGAGAAACACATCACTCTTAGCTGTAGCTGAGTCATACTGGGGAGAAACACATCACTCTTAGCTGTAGCGGAGTCATACTGGGGAGAAACACATCACTATTAGCTGTAGCCGAGTCATACTGGGGAGAAACACATCACTATTAGCTGTAGCCGAGTCATACTGGGGAGAAACACATCACTCTTAGCTGTAGCCGAGTCATACTGGGGAGAAACACATCACTCTTAGCTGTAGCTGAGTCATACTGGGGAGAAACACATCACTCTTAGCTGTAGCCGAGTCATACTGGGGAGAAACACATCACTCTTAGCTGTAGCCGAGTCATACTGGGGAGAAACACATCACTATTAGCTGTAGCCGAGTCATACTGGGGAGAAACACATCACTCTTAGCTGTAGCCGAGTCATACTGGGGAGAAACACATCACTATTAGCTGTAGCCGAGTCATACTGGGGAGAAACACATCACTCTTAGCTGTAGCCGAGTCATACTGGGGAGAAACACACGGTCAAACAGTAACATAGCCCCCCCACCTCAATCTGGTCGATGGTCTCTTGGTATTCTTTCTCCCTGGATTTGAATAAGTCCTCAGTGTCGTTTATCACCTTCTCCAGACACTGGTCTTCCTGCTGAGAGGGAGAGAGGGAAGGAGGGAGAGAGAGAGATAGGGAATGAATGAAGGAAGGAGGGGAGAGAAGGAAGGAAAGAGAGAGGGAGACGGAGAGAGGGGGAATGGGAAGAAAAATAAACGGAAGTGATGAATTAAAGAGTACGGTGGCGGAATGATAGAGAGAGGAGAAAGATCGTGTTTCTTTATGAAGACGTGTCTGTGTCTGTGTGAGTATTGGTTCTTTATGAAGATGTGTGTGTGAGTATTGGTTGTTTATGAAGATGTGTGTGTGTATTGGTTCTTTATGGAGATGTGTGTGTGAGTATTGGTTCTTTATGAAGATGTGTGTGTGAGTATTGGTTCTTTATGAAGATGTGTGTGTGAGTATTGGTTCTTTATGAAGATGTGTGTGTGTGAGTATTGGTTCTTTATGAAGATGTGTGTGTGTGAGTATTGGTTCTTTATGAAGATGTGTGTGTGTGAGTATTGGTTCTTTATGAAGATGTGTGTGTGTGAGTATTGGTTCTTTATGAAGATGTGTGTGTGTGAGTATTGGTTCTTTATGAAGATGTGTGTGTGTGGGTATTGGTTGTTCATGAAGACGTGTGTGTGTGAGTATTGGTTCTTTATAAAGATGTGTGTGTGAGTATTGGTTGTTCATGAAGACGTGTGTGTGTGAGTATTGGTTCTTTATGAAGATGTGTGTGTGAGTATTGGTTCTTTATGAAGATGTGTCTGTGTGTGAGTATTGTTAGTTACAGAAATGCCCTGTATTGGATTGGAGCTGAAATCCCTTTCAGCACATTTATAACATATCAGAATGCAGTAAACAGAAGGTGTCTGTATGGTCAGCACACCTCATGACCAGACAGTCCAACACAGTAGAGTTACACCTGGTACACCTCATGACCAGACAGTACAACACAGTAGAGTTACACCTGGTACACCTCATGACCAGACAGTCCAACACAGTAGAGTTACACCTGGTACACCTCATGACCAGACAGTCCAACACAGTAGAGTTACACCTGGTACACCTCATGACCAGACAGTACAACACAGTAGAGTTACACCTGGTACAGCTCATGACCAGACAGTACAACACAGTAGAGTTACACCTGGTACACCTCATGACCAGACAGTACAACACAGTAGAGTTACACCTGGTACACCTCATGACCAGACAGTACAACACAGTAGAGTTACACCTGGTACACCTCATGACCAGACAGTACAACAAAGTAGAGTTACTCCTGGTACACCTCATGACCAGACAGTACAACACAGTAGAGTTACACCTGGTACACCTCATGACCAGACAGTACAACACAGTAGAGTTACACCTGGTACACCTCATGACCAGACAGTACAACACAATAGACTTACACCTGGTACACCTCATGACCAGACAGTACAACACAGTAGAGTTACACCTTGTACACCTCATGACCAGACAGTACAACACAGTAGAGTTACTCCTGGTACACCTCATGACCAGACAGTACAACACAGTAGAGTTACACCTGGTACACCTCATGACCAGACAGTACAACAAAGTAGAGTTACTCCTGGTACACCTCATGACCAGACAGTACAACACAGTAGAGTTACACCTGGTACACCTCATGACCAGACAGTACAACACAGTAGAGTTATACCTGGTACACCTCATGACCAGACAGTACAACACAGTAGAGTTACACCTGGTACACCTCATGACCAGACAGTACAACACAGTAGAGTTACACATACAGTGGGGGGAAAAGTATTTGATCCCCTGCTGATTTTGTACGTTTGCCCACTGACAAAGAAATGATCAGTCTATAATTTTAATGGTAGGTTTATTTGAACAGTGAGAGACAGAATAACAACAAAAAAATCCAGAAAAACGCATGTAAAAAATTTTTCAATTGACTTGCATTTTAATGAGGGAAATAAGTATTTGACCCCCTCTCAATCAGAAAGATTTCTGGCTCCCAGGTGTCTTTTATACAGGTAACGAGCTGAGATTAGGAGCACACTCTTAAAGGGAGTGCTCCTAATCTCAGCTTGTTACCTGTATAAAAGACACCTGTCCACAGAAGCAATCAATTAATCAGATTCCAAACTCTCCACCATGGCCAAGACCAAAGAGCTCTCCAAGGATGTTAGGGACAAGATTGTAGACCTACACAAGGCTGGAATGGGCTACAAGACCATCGCCAAGCAGCTTGGTGAGAAGGTGACAACAGTTGGTGCGATTATTCGCAAATGGAAGAAACACAAAAGAACTGTCAATCTCCCTCGGCCTGGGGCTCCATGCAAGATCTCACCTCGTGGAGTTGCAATGATCATGAGAAAGGTGAGGAATCAGCCCAGAACTACACGGGAGGATCTTGCCAATGATCTCAAGGCAGCTGGGACCATAGTCACTAAGAAAACAATTGGTAACACACTACGCCGTGAAGGACTGAAATCCTGCAGCGCCCGCAAGGTCCCCCTGCTCAAGAAAGCACATATACATGCCCGTCTGAAGTTTGCCAGTGAACATCTGAATGATTCAGAGGACAACTGGGTGAAAGTGTTGTGGTCAGATGAGACCAAAATGGAGCTCTTTGGAATCAACTCAACTCGCCGTGTTTGGAAGAGGAGGAATGCTGCCTATGACCCCAAGAACACCATCCCCACCGTCAAACATGGAGGTGGAAACATTATGCTTTGGGGGTGTTTTTCTGCTAAGGGGACAGGACAACTTCACCGCATCAAAGGGACGATGGACGGGGCCAAGTACCGTGAAATCTTAGGTGAGAACCTCCTTCCCTCAGCCAGGGCATTGAAAATGGGTCGTGGATGGGTATTCCAGCATGACAATGACCCAAAACACACGTCCAAGGCAACAAAGGAGTGGCTCAAGAAGAAGCACATTAAGGTCCTGGAGTGGCCAAGCCAGTCTCCAGACCTTAATCCCATAGAAAATCTGTGGAGGGAGCTGAAGGTTCGAGTTCCCAAACGTCAGCCTCGAAACCTTAATGACTTGGAGAAGATCTGCAAAGAGGAGTGGGACAAAATCCCTCCTGAGATGTGTGCAAACCTGGTGGCCAACTACAAGAAACGTCTGACCTCTGTGATTGCCAACAAGGGTTTTGCCACCAAGTACTAAGTCATGTTTTGCAGAGGGGGTCAAATACTTATTTCCCTCATTAAAATGCAAATCAATTTAGGACATTTTTGACATGCATTTTTCAGGATTTTTTGTTGTTGTTATTCTGTCTCTCATTATTCAAATAAACCTACCATTAAAATTATAGACTGATTATTTCTTTGTCAGTGGGCAAACGTACAAAATCAGCAGGAGATCAAATACTTTTTTCCCCTCACTGTAGCTGAGGTAAACTACCGATGTAATCAGTTAATTCAATTACAATAAGGCCTTTTTATTCACCTCAGAGTGACAAGACAGACAGTGTTAAAAATGTCTCTTCTGACTGGTAAATGAAAAACAGATACTAACTAGTATGTATGTGTGTGTGTTTGGGTTTGAGTGTCGGTGTGGGTGTGCAGACACAAGCCTCCAGGCATGCAGTCATTAGTGAAAAGCTTTGGAGTGTGTGAGCGTGCTGGGAAAAATCGCCTGCTAAAATATATTTCCCAGAGGAGTGAAGGTCAGTGCCCTGGGACAGTTTAAACCACTAGCACCACTGAAATCAAACAGCCAGGCCCAATGCCTGTGAGCAATAAACCCTGTTTTCAGCAGGCCATTACCCCATCCCTCACCCGACTCATCTGTCTAGCTCTATTCAAAACCATTTCCTGGTAAATACAAATTGACAATACTATAAACTGACTAACTGCGAATACAGAAACTCCTGATAAATGTCTATGGAATGTTGTGTAGCCTCTGCATAAAGATATCCGTACAAATCATTAAAACAATATAACTACTTGGACAAAGGTATTGCACTATGTCATCAATGTGTACTTATGAGAAGTTGAAGGTACTACTTCAAGTTTCTAACATCAGTTAACCCCATAGAGTTACTATGGAATACCTAAACATCAACATTCTAAAGCGCTCCATACCTCTCCTGGCTGGTGGGTGGTCTCTGGAGCCAGAGTGCATCCTGGGAAGTCCTCCCACAGCAGCAGAGTCTCCTCTGTCTCCTCCCAGGCCAAGCTATCACAGTCATCTTCAAACTCACACTCCCGCCTGCAACACACACAAATGTTTGTTCATTAACATTTGTTTGGCCTCTGGAGAAAATGCACATGGAAGCTTCCTTCTTATCAGTCTAATACCTTTACTATGGTAGAGTATAGACTGTGTAGAAGCTGGTTGTACCTGTAGAAGCCTGATAAGAGAAACTACACATGTAACAAACACCAGTCCTGTAATGTTACTCACAGCTGGTTGAGCATCCTCTGCATTTCCTCGTTGATCTGACTGGCTGACGAGCCACAGAGCTCCTCCTCTCTGGGCAGGCCCCCATCGCTCTCCGAGGTGCTGATAGTCTCATCACCCTCGCTACTGTTGATGGACAGCGGGGTCTGTTTCCGGGGGCGACAGTTGATGGCAGACTGGGTGTTAGGGACCTAGGAGTGGAAAGAGAGACTTAGACACACAGATAGAGAGAGAGAGAGAGAGAGAGAGAGAGAGAGAGAGAGAGAGAGACACACACAGACAGACTGACACAGACAGACACCGTCAGACAGAAAGATAGACAGACTACCTGATACATCTGGATGACATCCTCACAGTTCCTCTGCTGGGCCACGTCACACAGGCGAGCCGTGATGTCGATGCGTCTACAGATGTCCATGTCCACCTTCATGGCCTTCTCCTGGATCTTACTGTCCAGATCAGACATGTTCTACACAGAAAGAGAGATGGTTACGGTCTCCTAGTAACAGTTATCATCCTAACCAGACCAGGAGTGATCTCTGTGTAGTGTGTGAGAAACAGACTAGGGGACCCAGTGGGACAGGAGAATGAACCAGACAATATTGAGAGTGAAAAGGGTCATTGATGAGCAGATGATTTGTGTGCAGTCAGATCAGGACAGTATGAGGCTGTGTGTGTATATGGGAGAAAGATGTATATCAGTTGTTGATGATGGTTCTGTTAGGTGTGGATGGCAACATGAGATGGCGCCGATAGAGATGGCAGCTTCGCTTCAAGTCCTTAGGAAACTGTGCAGTATTTAGTTTTTCTATGTATTATTTCTTACATTGTTAGCCCAGAAAACCTTAAGTGTTATTACATACAGCCGGGAAGAACTATTGGATATCAAAGAGACATCAACTTACCAGCACAACTAGCACTACAACCAGGAATAAGACTTTCCCAAAGCGTCTGCATCTCCCAGGGAATTTGGGAATTTGAACTGATTCCAGAGGCTGACCCAAAACAACGCCGTCGGAGGAAAGGGTGCCCGGAGCGGTCTTCTAGTGAGGCTTCGGATGCGCGCACATCACCCACCGCTTCAGAGTATATTACTCACTAATGTCCAGCCCCTAGTTAACAAAGTCGACGAAATTAGGGCAAGAGTTGCTTTCCAAAGAGATTTCCGGGATTGTTACATACTTTGTTTCACGGAGACATGGCTAGCTGGGGACATGCTGTCGGAGTCCGTACAGCCAACGGGATTTTCAGTGCATCGCAACGACAGGAACAACCATCTCTCTGGTAAGAAGAAGGGCGGGGGTGTATGTTTCATGATTAACAACTCATGGTGTAATTGTAACAACATACAAGAACTCAAGTCCTTTTGTTCACCTGACCTAGAATTCCTCACAATCAAATGCCGACCATATTATCTCCCAAGAGAACTCTCCTCGGTTATCGTCACAGCCATGTATATCTCCCAAGACGGCCATCAAGGAACTTCACTGGACTTTATGCAAACTGGAAGCCATATATTCTGAGGCTGCATTTATTGTAGCTGGGGATTTTAACAAAGCTAATCTGAGAACAAGTCTACCTAAATTCTATCAGCATATCGATTGCAGTACACGAGCGAGTAACACACTCGACCACTGTTACTCTAACTTCCGCGATGCATACAAGGCCCTCCCCCGTCCTCCTTTTCGCAAATCTGACCATGACTCCATCTTGTTGCTCCCCTCCTATAGTCAGAAACTAAAACAGGAAGTGTCCGTGCTTAGGTCTATCCAACGCTGGTCTGACCAATCGGATTGCTTCGATCACATCGACTGGGATATGTTCAAGGTAGCCTCAGACAATAACATTGACGTATACGCTGACCGGTGAGCGAGTTTATAAGGAAGTGTGTATAGGAAATGTTGTACCCGCTAGGACTATTAAAACCTTCCCTAACCAGAAATCGTGGATTGATGGCAGCATTCGCGCAAAACTGAAAGCATGTACCACCGCATTTAATCATGTCAAGGCGACTGGAAACATGGCCGAATACAAACAGTGCAGTTATTCCCGTCGTAAGGCAATCAAACAAGCAAAGTGTCAGTATGGAGACAAAGTGGAGTTGTAATTCAACGGCTCAAACACGACACGTATGTGGCAGGGTCTACAGTCAATCACGGCCACCATTGTTCCTGTTCCCAAGAAAGCTAAGGTAACTGAACTTAATGACTATCGCCCCGTAGCACTCACGTCTGTCATCATGAAGTGCTTTGAGAGACTAGTCAAGGATCATATCACCTCCACCCTACCTGATACCCTAGACCTACTCCAATTTGCTTACCACCCCAATAGGGCCACAGACGATGCAATCACCATCACACTGCACACTGCCCTATCACATCTGGACAAGAGGAATACCTATGCAAGAATGCTGTTCATTGACTACAACTCTGCATTCAACACCATAATACCCTCCAAACTCATCATTAAGCTTGAGACCCTGGGTCTCGACCCCGACCTGTGCAACTGGGTCCTGGACTTCCTGACAACATCTCCACTCCACTGATCCTCAACACTGGGGCCCCACAAGGGTGCGTTCTCAGCCCTCTCCTGTACTCCCTGTTCACCCATGACTGCGTGGCTATGCACGCTTCCAACTCAATCATCAAGTTTGCAGACGACACTACAGTGGTAGGCTTGATTACCAACAATGACGAGACCGCCTACAGGGAAGAGGTGAGGGCTCTGGGAGTGTGGTGCCAGGAAAATAACCTCTCACTCAATGTCAATAAAACAAAGGAGATGATCGTGTACTTCAGGAAGGCAAAGGGAGCACCCCCCTAACCACATCGACGGGACAGCAGTGGAGAAGGTGGAAAGTTTTAAGTTCCTCGGTGTTCCAAACTGAAATGGTCCACGCACACAGACAGTGTGGTGAAGAAGGCGCAACATCGCCTCTTCATCCTCAAGAAGCTGAAAAAATTGGGCTTGTCACCGAAAACCCTCAAAAACCTTTACAGATGCACAATCGAGAGCATCCTGTCGGGCTGTATCACCTCCTGGTACGGCAACTGCACCGCCCACAACAGCAGGGCTCTCCAGTGGGTGATGCGTTCTGCACACCACATCACCGGGGGCAAACTACCTGCCCTCCAGGACACCTACAACACCCGATGTCACAGGACGGCAAAAAGATCAAGGACAATAACCACCTGAGCCACTGCCTGTTCCCCCCGCTATCATCCAGAAGGCGAGGCCAGTACAGATGCATCAAAGCTGGGACAGAGAGAATGAAAAACAGCTTCTATCTCAAGGCCATCAGACCGTTAAACAGCCAACACTACCACAGAGAGGCGGCTGTCTACCTACAGACTTGATATCATTGGCCACTTTAATAAATGGAACACTTGTCACTTTAGTGATGCCACTTTAAGAATGTTTACATATCTCCCATTACTCATCATATATGTATATACTGTATCTTTCACTATCTATCATTTACTATCTATTGCATCTTAGCCGCTCTGTCACTACTCATCCATATATTTTATACTTACATATTGTCATCCCATTCCTTTACTAGATTGTGTGTATTAGGTTTTGTTGTGGAATTTGATAGATATTAGGTTTTGTTTTGGAATTGTTAGATATTACCTGTTAGATACTGCTGCACTGTCAGATCTAAAAGCATAAGCACTCGCAATAACATCTGCTAACCATGTGTATGTGACCAATACAATTGGATTGGATAAGAGAAGGTGCATATTGAGAGGAACTTTATGGATGTAGACTCACGTTGCTCATGAGGCCTTTGAAGAGCACCAGTTCAGCCTTCAGCTGCTGCACTCTGACAGCCAACTCATCCTGACAGCCCTCACTCTCCTGGAGGTCCTACAAACAAAACACACACATAATCATGAGATGCATGTCTATGCACACAGGTACACGCGCACACACAGACACACGCAGGCCTGCACGAACACAGACAACCCCACCACTCACACACATCCTGCAAACCAGCTCAGCCCCTACTTTCTGGAAAAGACCAGATTAAAAAAACAGTAAAAAAAAAACATTCTATATTGACCACCTCAGGGTAGGGCCAAACAGTAAAACATTCTATATGGACCATGTCAGGGTAGGGCCAAACAGTAAAACATTCTATATTGACCATCTCAGGGTAGGGCAAAACAGTAAAACATTCTATATGGTCCAACTCAGGGTAGGGCCAAAAAGTAAAACATTCTATATGGACCATCTCAGGGTAGGGCCAAACAGTAAAACATTCTATATTGACCACCTCAGGGTAGGGCAAAACAGTAAAACATTCTATATTGATCATCTCAGGGTAGGCCAAACAGTAAAACATTCTATATGGACCATCTCAGGGTAGGGCCAAACAGTAAAACATTCTATATGGACCATCTCAGGGTAGGGCCAAACAGTAAAACATTCTATATGGACCACCTCAGGGTAGGGCCAAACAGTAAAACATTCTATATGGACCATCTCAGGGTAGGGCCAAACAGTAAAAAAACATTCTATATGGTCCAACTCAGGGTAAGCCAACAGTAAAACATTCTATATTGACCATCTTAGGGTAGGGCAAACAGTAAATTCATTCTATATTCACCATCTCAGGGTAGGGAAAAACAGTAAAATAATTCTATATTCACCATCTCAGGGTAAGGCCAAACAGTAAAACATTCTATATTGACCATCTCAGGGTAGGCCAAACAGTAAAATAATTATATATGGACCATCTCAGGGTAGGGCAAACAGTAAAATAATTATATATGGACCATCTCAGGGTAGGGCAAACAGTAAAACATTCTATATTGACCATCTCAGGGTAGGGCAAAACAGTAAAATAATTCTATATTGACCATCTCAGGGTAAGGCCAAACAGTAAAACATTCTATATTGACCAATTTAGGGTAGGGCCAAACAGTAAAACATTCTATATGGACCATCTCAGGGTAGGGCCAAACAGTAAAACATCATATCTTGTCTTTATAAGTCTTGACTCGTTTCGCACTTCAAATCCAAAGTACAACACACAAACATAGAGTACATACACACAGATTATACATTGACAACACTGCCTACTTAATCTCAGAAGTGCCTTGGATCATATTGTTGATCTAATTCTCCCTCTTTTCTCTGAAGTATTTGATTCCGTAAACTACTAGCCATAATATTTTGCAGAACTTCTTCCTGAGATATGTCTTGACATAAAAGTTGATTGTGTCTGTGCTGCAAATGAAATAAGGTAACTTGACTTGTCCCCGAGTGTTTCTTTGTGTATCTTGTACATTGTTCTGCATGGATAGTTGAATGTAAAGTGGGACTTTGCTGCATGCCATGTGGTCTCCTGTTGGCTCAACAGAGCCTGTCTAACTGGGTTAGGTATATGTCCCCTGCAGTTGCATGCTCACACATCCACACACACACACACAACAAACCTGAGAAACCAGAGCCCCATCTGGCTCAGCTTCATATGCTTACTGATGGCAAGATGGCACCGACAGACATGGCAGCTTTGCTTCTAGCTCCTAAGCAACATTCCAGTCTTTTGTTTTTTTGGTGTTATTTCTTACAAACGGAAAGAACTTTTGAATATCAGAGTGGCGGTAACTCACCAGCATTACGACCAGGAATACGACTTTCCCGAATTGGATCCTTTGTTCATAACCCCCAGGGCAATTGAACTTATCCCAGGGGCTGCTACAAGACGCCGCCGGCGGAGAAGAGTAGACTTCTAGTCTAACTCAGGAGGCGTGCACACCATCCACCACTTCCGAGTAGATTACTCACTAATGTTAAGTCTCTGGACAATAAAGTAGACAAGCTCAGGGCGAGGATCTCCTCCAGAGATACATCAGGGACTGTAACATACGCTGTTTCACGGAATCAAAGCTCTCTCCGGATATACTGTCCCGGTCCATACAGCCAGCTATGTTCTCAGTACATCGTGCAGACAGGAATAAAGAACTCTCCGGGAAGAAGAAAGGCAGGGGTGTATGTTTCATGATTAACTACTCATGGTGTGATTGTGATAATGTATAGAAACTCAAGTCCTTTTGTTCACTCGACCTAGAATACCTTACAATCAAATGCAGACCGTATTACCTCCAAAGAGAATTCTCTTCAGTTATAGTCACAGCCATGTGCATTCCCCCTCAAGCTACATATCCTGAGAATGCATTTATTGTAGCTGGGGATTTTAACAAAGCAAATTTGAGGAAAACGCTACCGAAGTTTTATCAACACATTGACTGTAGTACTCGTGCTGCTAAAAACACTCGACCACTGCTACTGCAACTTCCGTGACGTATGTGGCAAGGTCTACAGACAATCACGGATTACAAAGGGAAAACCAGCCACGTCGAGGACACCGACATCTAGCTCCCGGATAAGCTAAATACCTTCTTCATCCGATTTGAGGATAACACAGTGCCACCGACGCTCACTGCCCGCACTTCAAGGACATCAACCACCCGAGCCACGGCCTGTTCACCCACTGTCATCCAGAAGGCGAGGTCAGGATGATAGCGGGGTGAACAGGCAGTGGCTCGGGTGGTTGATGTCCTTGATTATCTTTTTGGCCTTCCTGTGACATCAGGTGTTGTAGGTGTCCTGGAAGGCAGGCAGTGTGCCCCCGGTGATACGTTGGGCAGACCGCACCTCTGGAGATGCCTGCGGTTGCGGGCAGTGCCCTTCCGGTCACAAGACGCAGGCCTCCTTATTGTCCCTAGAACTTCTAAGCAAACAGCTGGAGGTGGGGCTTTCTCCTATACAGCTCAATTATTATGGAATGGTCTGCCTATCCATGTGAGAGACGCAGACTCAGTCTCGACCTTTAAGTCTTTATTGAAGACTCATCTCTTCAGGAGGTCCTATGATTGAGTGTAGTCTGGCCCAGGGGTGTGAAGGTGAACGGAAAGGCACTGGAGCGACGAACCGCCCTTGCTGCCTATGCCTGGCTGGTTCCCCTCTCTCCACTGGGATTCACTGCCTCAAACCCTATTACAGGGGCTGAGTCACTGGCTTACTGGTGCTCTTCCATGCTGTCTCTAGGAGGGGTGCGTCACTTGAGTGGGTTGAGTCACTGACGTGATCTTCCTGTCCGGGTTGGCGCCCCCCTCGGGTTCGTGCCGTGGGATCTGCATGGGCTATCCTCGGCCTTGTCTCAGGGTAGTAAGTTGGTGGTTTGGGGGCTGTGCTTTGGCAAAGTGTGTGGGGGTTATATCCTGCCTGGTTGGCCCTGTCCGGGGGTATCGTCAGACGGGACCTCAGTGTCTCCCAACCCCTCCTGTCTCAGCCTCCAGTATTTATGCAGCAATAGCTTATGTGTCGGGGGCTAGGGTCAGTCTGTTATGTCTGGAGAATTTCTCCTGTCTTATCCGGTGTCCTGTATGAATTTAAGTATGCTCCCTCTAACTCTCTCTCTTCTCTCGGAGGACCTGAGCCCTAGGACCATGCCTCGGGACTACCTGGCCTGATGACTCCTTGCTATCCCCAGTCCACCTGCTGTCCCCAGTCCACCTGCTGCTGCTCCAGTTTCAACTGTACTGCCTGAGGCTATGGAATCCTGACCTGTTCACCAGACGTGCTACCTTGTCCCGGACCTGCTGTATGACTGTCTCTCTCTACCGCACCTGCTGTCTAACTCTGAATGATCGGCTATGAAAAGCCAACTGACATTTACTCCTACGGTTCTGACCTGTTGCACCCTCTACAACTACTGTGATTATTATTCGACCCTGCTTGTCATCTATGAACATTTGAACATGTTCTGTTATAATCTCCACCCGGCACAGCCAAGAGGACTGGCCACCCCTCTGAGCCTGGTTCCTCTCTATGGGGGGGGGGGGTCAAAATCAAAAGTAACAGTCAGTAACTGGTGTGGCCACCAGCTGCATTAAGTACTGCAGAGCATCTCCTCCTCATGGACTGCACCAGATTTGGTGCAGTCCATGAGGTCCCAGACGTGCTCTCCAACAGGTCCCAGACGTGCTCAATGGGATTGAGATCTGGGCTCTTCGCTGGCCATGGCAGAACATTGACATTCCTGTCTTGCAGGAAATTACGCACAGAACGAGCAGTAAGGCTTGTGGCATTGTCATGCTGGAGGGTCATGTCAGGATGAGCCTGCAGGAAGGGTACCACATGAGGGAGGAGGATGTCTTCCCTGTAAGGCACAGCATTGAGATTGCCTGCAATGACACAAGCTCAGTCCGATGATGCTGTGACACACCGCCCCAGACCATGACGGACTCTCCACCTCCAAATCGATCCTGCTCCAGAGTACAGGGCTCGGTGTAACGCTCATTCCTTCGACAATAAACGCGACTCCGACCATCACCCCTGGTGAGACAAAACCGCGACTCATCAGTGAAGAGCACATTTTGCCAGTCCTGTCTGGTCCAGCGACGGTGGGTTTGTGCCCATAGGCGACATTGTTGCCGGTGATGTCTGGTGAGGACCTGCTCACCAAGAGTGTGCAAAGCTGTCATCAAGGCAAAGGGTGGCTATTTGAAGAATCTCAAATATAAAATATATTTTGATTTGTTTAACACTTTTTTGGTTACTACATGATTCCATATGTGTTATTTCATAGTTTTGATGTCTTCACTATTATTCTACAATGTAAAAAATAGTACAAATAAAGAAAAACCCTTGAATGAGTAGGTGTTTCTAAACTTTTGACCGGTAATGTATATTTTCACAACTCCTGTCTTTTACTTTAGATTTGTTTGAATTGTTAGATATTACTGCACTGTTGGAGCAGGGAACACAAGCATTTCGCTACATCCGCAATAACATCTGCTTAATGCGTGTGACCAATACAATTTGGAAGTAGGACGTACAAATGACTTTCAGATTGAGTAACTCACTCTGACAGGGACCAAGGGTGCCATTTTGGGGAGTTGATATTGTTGCTGTAATTCAATCATACTGAATGTGTGTAAGTAGCTACACCACTTCCTCAAATAGTTAACCATTTGGCTGTTTGATCATGACAGTCAGCTGCTTTCTATAACACGTATGACGAATGTCATGGGAGGAGCATCTAACTAGTAGGTTAGGGATTTATACATAGCCTACAGTACAATTACGTTGGCTGTTTATAAACATACTATATTAGGTTAGTGGTTTGCACACTATTCAACCAAGCTGTTTCACACAAGCAATTGTATTAGGTTGTTTGGCATGCGTCAGGGCAATGTGAATCGTGTCAACACCGCCAGAACCTCAGACACAGCGTCAGAGACAACACTGCGCTTCTGGCCCCGCGCCCTAAGTTACTGTATACATCAGTGAGGAGGGCCTTTGTGTCTACAAGCATTGAGCTCCTAAACATTTCAATGTAATGTCTTGTTGTCATGTTTGATATGCTGACATGGCTTTGTTCTTGTCCCTGCAAATCAACAGAGAACAAGTGTAACAGATACATTTACCCCCTATGTATCAATTAATAAGAGAGGCCAGGCACACACACAGACACGCACACGCACGCACGCACACACACACACACACACACACACACTGTTACCTCCTGTAGGTCTTCCATCTTTTGCTGCATGTCCACTCTGACAGTGTACTCCTCCTCCCACCTACACAACAAAAAGTAATGTGAAGTAAATGACACAGTAAAATGGCAACATCATAATAATAACTATTAACTGTGTGTGTGTGTGTGTGTGTGTGTGTGTGTGTGTGTGTGTGTCTGAAACCCCTGGTCCATGAATCTGGGCCCCAGGGTCAGACAGCACCATCCATCTAGTGAACAGTAATCTCATTAAAAGCCTGTACAGTTGACATGTTAGAACTACGATGGCTGATTCAGTGACTCTACACACCACACAGACCCCACTGCACAGCACTGCCATTTATAGAATTGCTGCTTAAAATGCACAATACTGCGACATGTCGGAGCCTTTACCAAACTGCTCTTAAAACAAATAGGAGGTTATATAGTGTACAGAGAGACGTTTTTTGTGCCATTGTGCACACTGTTGTGATTGAGATAGATGGGTAAGGTGAGAGTGAGGGTGAGGGAGAGGGAGAGAGCGAGGGAAAGATGAGCTGAGCTCTCTTTGGAAGCCACCTCCCTTTTCCAGCAATCACAGCCTGCCGTGCAGAGTATACCGCATTGCAGATACTAGGTGGAGGGGAAGGCGCATGGCCGCATGCAGTTAGGGAGAGAGAGAGAGAGAGATGATGTGGGGAAGGGGGTTGAAGAAAGGAGAGTGGAGCTGGCAGTGGAGAGAGAGAGAGAGAGAGAGAGAGAGAGAGAGAGAGAGAGAGAGAGAGAGAGAGAGAGAGAGAGAGATAGAGAGAAGAGGAGAGAGAGAGAGTGAGAGATGGAGAGAAGAGGAGAGAGAGAGAGTGAGAGATAGAGAGAAGAGGAGAGAGAGAGAGTGAGAGATGGAGAGAAGAGGAGAGAGAGAGAAGAGGAGAGAGAGAGAGTGAGAGATAGAGAGAAGAGGAGAGAGAGAGAGTGAGAGATGGAGAGAAGAGGAGAGAGAGAGAGAAGAGGAGAGAGAGAGAGTGAGAGATGGAGAGAAGAGGAGAGAGAGAGAGAGAGAGAGAGTGAGAGATGGAGAGAAGAGGAGAGAGAGAGAGAGAGAGAGAGAGTGAGAGATGGAGAGAAGAGGAGAGAGAGTGAGAGATGGAGAGAAGAGGAGAGAGAGAGAGAGAGAGAGAGAGAGAAGAGGAGAGAGAGAGAGTGAGAGATAGAGAGAAGAGGAGAGAGAGAGGAGGGAGATGAGAGAGAGAGAGAGAGAGAGAGATGAGAGAGAGAGAGTGAGAGATAGAGAGAAGAGAGAGGAGGAGTGAGAGATGGAGAGAGAGAGGAGAGAGAGAGAGGAGGAGAGAGAGAGAGTGAGAGGAAGAGGAGTAGAGAGAGAGAGAGAGAGAGAGAGTGAGAGGAAGAGAGAGGATGAGAGAGAGAGAGAGAGGATGAGAGAGAGAGTGAGAGATGGAGAGAGAGGAGAGAGAGAGAGAGAGAGAGTGAGAGATGGAGAGAAGAGGAGAGAGAGAGAGAGAGGAGAGAGAGAGAGATGGATGAGAGAGGAGAGGAGAGAGAGAGAGAGGGAGAGTGGGAGATGGAGAGATAGGAGTGAGAGAGAGAGAGAGGGAGAGAGAGGAGAGGAGAGAGAGAGAGAGAGAGTGAGAGATGAGAGATAGAGAGAAGAAGAGAATAGGAAGAGAGAGAGGAGAGATAGAGAGAAGAGGAGAGAGAGAGAGTGAGAGATAGGGAGAGAAGAGGAGAGATGGAGAGAAGAGGAGAGAGAGAGAGAAGAGGAGAGAGAGAGAGTAGAGAGAGAGAAGGAGAGAGAGAGAGTGAGAGATGGAGAGAAGGGAGAGAGAGAGAGAGGAGGAGAGAGAGAGAGGAGAGATGGAGAGAGAGAGAGGAGAGAGAGAGAGAGAGTGAGAGATGGAGAGAAGAGGAGAGAGAGAGAGAGAGAGAGAGAGAGTGAGAGATGGAGAGAAGAGGAGAGAGAGAGAGAGAGAGAGAGAGAGAGAGAGAGTGAGAGATGGGAGAGAAGAGGAGAGAGAGAGAGAGAGAGAGAGAGAGAGAGAGAGAGATGGAGAGAGAGGAGAGAGAGAAGTGAGAGAGAAGAGAGAATTTGGTATAGATCAGACATAACCTAACCCACTCTAATCAATTCATTAAAACAGGAGCATTTCCCATCTGGTTGGAAATAAATATGGAAATGATCTCAGAGAAAATGGTTGTCCTGTGTGGTACCTATATCTCCCCACAGATTAATGATGACACCTTCTCCATCCTAGAGGGGGAGATCAACCCTTTCCAGGCCCAGAGACATGTACTAGTCTGTGGCGACCTAAAGCCAGAACCCGACACTCTTAGCAGACAGGGAGACAAACACCTACTTGGAGGTGACAGTATTCCCTCCCCAATATGCCCCCTAGACACAGCTTACAAAACAACCAACAAAAACAGGTCACAACTCCTGCAGCTCTGTTGCATGCTGGGTCTAGACATAGTCAATGGTAGGCTTCGAGGGGACTCCTACGGTAGGTACACCTACAGTTCATCTCTTGGCAGTAGTACTATAGACTACTTTATCACCGACATCAACCCAGTGTCTCACGGAACGATCCCAGTCAGCCCACTGACACCCCTATCAGATCACAGCAAAATCACTATCTTCTTGAACAGAGAAATACTCAACCCAGACATTGAAGCTGAACAAACTACATGCTTTTAAGAAATGCTATAGATGGAAGGAGGGTAGTGTAGAAACCAAAAAACTATTGGCCAACAACAAATCCAATCCCTCCTAGACAACTTCCTGGACACTATATTTGACCTATCAGCTAACATATCAAATTTAAATTCAAGCAGAATAGCTAAGAAAACTAACGACAATGAGAAATGGTTTGATGAAGAACGCAGAAACCTAAGAAAGAAATTATGAAACCTATCCAACCAAAAACAGAGACCCAGAAAACCTTAGCTTACGCCTTCACGTTGGTGAAACACTAAAATAATACAGAAATACACTAAGAAAAAAGAAGGAACAGCATTTCAGAAATCAGCTCAATGTAATTGAAGAATCCATAGAATCAAATCACTTCTGGGAAAATTGGAAAACACTAAACAAACAACACGAAGAACTATCTATCCAAAATGGAGATGTATGGATAAACCACTTCTCCAACCTTTTCAGTCGTATAACAAAGAACCAAGAGCAAAAACGTACACATGATAATTTACTTAACTTAGAATCAGCTATTAAAGACTACCAGAACCCACTGGATTCTCCAATTACATTGGATGAGCTACAGGCCTGTGGTGTTGATGGTATACTAAAATAAATGATTAAATATACAGACCACAAATTCAAATAGGCTATTCTTAAACCCTTCAACATTATCCTCAGCAGACTCCATCATTTCCTCGTATACACCCTGCACACCCTTACTGACAAACGAACCAAAATAAAAGCAAAGTCTTCTCATGCTTTGTTGATTTCAAAAAAGCTTTTTGCAAAGGCACTAGAACAGCCTGCAGCACCAGGCCTCACCCTACTGGACTCAGAAGTAAAATATCTACTGTTTGCAGATGATCTGGTGCTTCTGTCCCCAACCAAGGAGGGCCTACAGCAGCAGCTAGATATTCTGCACAGATTCTGTCAGACTTGGGCCCTGAAAGTGAATCTCAGTAAGATTAAAATAATGGTGTTCCAAAAAAGGTGCAGAAGCCATGACAACAAATACAAATTCTATCTAGATAGTGTTGCCCTAGAGCACACAAAGAGCTATACCTACCTCGGCCTAAACATCAGCACCATAGCTAACTACCACAAGGCTGTGAACAATCTGAGAAACAAGGCAAGAAGGACCTTCTACCCCATCAAAAAGAACATAAACCTTGACATCCCAATCAGTTATCGAACCCATTGCCCTCTATGGTTGTGAGGTCTGGGGTCCACTCACCAACCAAGAATTCACAAAACGGGACAAACACCCAATTGAGATTCTGCATGCAGAATTCTGAAAGAATATACTTTGTGTACAACGCAAAACACCAAACAATGTATACAGAGCAGAATGAGGACTATACCCACTAGTTATCAAAGTGCAGAAAAGAGCTGTTAAATTCTACAAACACCTAAAAGGAAACGATGCCCACACATTCCACCACAGAGTCATCACCTACAGAGAGATGAACTTAGAGAAGAGTCCCCTCAGCCATCTGGTTCTGGGTCTCTGTTCACAAACACACCCCACAGAGTCATCACCTACAGAGAGATGAACTTAGAGAAGAGTCCCCTCAGCCATCTGGTTCTGGGTCTCTGTTCACAAACACACCCCACAGAGTCATCACCTACAGAGAGATGAACTTAGAGAAGAGTCCCCTCAGCCATCTGGTTCTGGGTCTCTGTTCACAAACACACCCCACAGAGTCATCACCTACAGAGAGATGAACTTAGAGAAGAGTCCCCTCAGCCATCTGGTTCTGGGGCTCTGTTCACAAACACACCCCACAGAGTCATCACCTACAGAGAGATGAACTTAGAGAAGAGTCCCCTCAGCCATCTGGTTCTGGGGCTCTGTTCACAAACACACCCCACAGAGTCATCACCTACAGAGAGATGAACTTAGAGAAGAGCCCCCTCAGCCATCTGGTTCTGGGGCTCTGTTCACAAACACACCCCACAGAGTCATCACCTACAGAGAGATGAACTTAGAGAAGAGTCCCCTCAGCCATCTGGTTCTGGGGCTCTGTTCACAAACACACCCCACAGAGTCATCACCTACAGAGAGATGAACTTAGAGAAGAGTCCCCTCAGCCATCTGGTTCTGGGGCTCTGTTCACAAACACACCCCACAGAGTCATCACCTACAGAGAGAT